>NW_027479325.1:0-151135 GCF_051014685.1 Ptiloglossa arizonensis
AATTTTTGGGTTAGGTCAATCCGTTCGCGAGATATGGGAGTTTGAAGCTAAGAAATGGTTGAGAAGACAACAAATTTTTCGCACTTCTGCTGCTCCAAACGCTTAACCAGAATGGCCTAGGGAAAAAATACACATACCGTTGTAATCGGGCGAGATTCGACTTTCAGATGCAATAGGAATTTTTGGGTTAGGTCAATCCGTTCGCGAGATATGGGAGTTTGAAGCTAAGAAATGGTTGAGAAGACAACAAATTTTTCGCAATTCTGCTGCTCCAAACGCTTAACCAGAATGGCCTAGGGAAAAAATACACACACCGTTGTAATCGGGCGAGTTTGTACTTTCAGATGCAACAGGAATTTTTGGGTTAGGACAATCCGTTCGCGAGATATGGGAGTTTGAAGCCAAGAAATGGTTGAGAAGGCAGAAAATTTTTCGCAATTCTGCTGCTCCAAACGCTTAACTAGAATGGTATAGGCAAAAAATACACATACCGTTGTAATCGAGGGAGTTTCTACTTTCAGACGCAACAGGAATTTTTGGGTTAGGACAATCCGTTCGCGAGATATGGGAGTTTGAAGCCAAGAAATGGTTGAGAAGGCAAAAAATTTTTCGCAATTCTGCTGCTCCAAACGCTTAACCAGATTGGCCTAGGGAAAAAATACACATACCGTTGTAATCGGGCGAGATTCTACTTTCAGATGCAATAGGAATTTTTGGGTTAGGTCAATCGTTTCGCGAGATATGGGCGTTTGAAACTAAGAAATGGTTGAGAAGACAACAAATTTTTCGCACTTCTGCTGCTCCAAACGCTCAACCAGAATGGCCTAGGAAAAAAATACACATACGGTTGTAATCGGGGGAGTTTCTACTTTCAGACGCAACAGGAATTTTTGGGTTAGGACAATCCGTTCGCGAGATATGGGAGTTTGAAGCCAAGAAATGGTTGAGAAGGCAGAAAATTTTTCGCAATTCTGCTGCTCCAAACGCTTAACAAGAATGGCCTAGGGAAAAAATACACATACCGCTGTAATCGGGCGAGTTTCTACTTTCAGATGCAATAGGAATTTTTGGGTTAGGTCAATCCGTTCGCGAGATATGGGAGTTTGAAGCCAAAAAATGGTTGAGAAGGCAAAAAATTTTTCGCAATTCTGCTGCTCCAAACGCTTAACCAGAATGGCCTAGGGAAAAAATACACATACCGTTGTAATCGGGGGAGTTTCTACTTTCAGATGCAACAGGAATTTTTGGGTTAGGTCAATCCGTTCGCGAGATATGGGAGTTTGAAGCTAAGAAATGGTTGAGAAGACAACAAATTTTTCGCACTTCTGCTGCTCCAAACGCTTAACCAGAATGGCCTAGGGAAAAAATACACATACCGTTGTAATCGGGCGAGATTCGACTTTCAGATGCAATAGGAATTTTTGGGTTAGGTCAATCCGTTCGCGAGATATGGGAGTTTGAAGCTAAGAAATGGTTGAGAAGACAACAAATTTTTCGCAATTCTGCTGCTCCAAACGCTTAACCAGAATGGCCTAGGGAAAAAATACACACACCGTTGTAATCGGGCGAGTTTGTACTTTCAGATGCAACAGGAATTTTTGGGTTAGGACAATCCGTTCGCGAGATATGGGAGTTTGAAGCCAAGAAATGGTTGAGAAGGCAGAAAATTTTTCGCAATTCTGCTGCTCCAAACGCTTAACCAGAATGGCCTAGGGAAAAAATACACATACCGTTGTAATCGGGGGAGTTTCTACTTTCAGATGCAACAGGAGTTTTTGGGTTAGGTCAATCCGTTCGCGAGATATGGGAGTTTGAAGCTAAGAAATGGTTGAGAAGACAACAAATTTTTCGCACTTCTGCTGCTCCAAACGCTTAACCAGAATGGCCTAGGGAAAAAATACACATACCGTTGTAATGGGGCGAGATTCGACTTTCAGATGCAATAGGAATTTTTGGGTTAGGTCAATCCGTTCGCGAGATATGGGAGTTTGAAGTTAAGAAATGGTTGAGAAGGCAAAAAATTTTTCGCAATTCTGCTTCTCCAAACGCTCAACCAGAATGGCCTAGGAAAAAAAATACCCATACCGTTGTATTCGAGGGAGTTTCAACTTTCAGATGCAATAGGAATTTTTGGGATAGGTCAATCCGTTCGCGAGATATGGGAGTTTGAAGCTAAGAAATGGTTGAGAAGACAACAAATTTTTCGCACTTCTGCTGCTCCAAACGCTTAACCAGAATGGTATAGGCAAAAAATACACATAACTTTGTAATCGGGCGAGTTTCTACTTTCAGACGCAACAGGAATTTTTGGGTTAGGTCAATCCGTTCGCGAGATATGGGAGTTTGAAGCCAAGAAATGGTTGAGAAGGCAAAAACTTTTTCGCAATTCTGCTGCTCCAAACGCTTAACCAGATTGGCCTAGGGAAAAAATACACATACCGTTGTAATCGGGCGAGTTTCTACTTTCAGATGCAATAGGAATTTTTGGGTTAGGTCAATCGTTTCGCGAGATATGGGCGTTTGAAACTAAGAAATGGTTGAGAAGACAACAAATTTTTCGCACTTCTGCTGCTCCAAACGCTCAACCAGAATGGCCTAGGAAAAAAATACACATACGGTTGTAATCGGGGGAGTTTCTACTTTCAGACGCAACAGGAATTTTTGGGTTAGGACAATCCGTTCGCGAGATATGGGAGTTTGAAGCCAAGAAATGGTTGAGAAGGCAGAAAATTTTTCGCAATTCTGCTGCTCCAAACGCTTAACAAGAATGGCCTAGGGAAAAAATACACATACCGCTGTAATCGGGCGAGTTTCTACTTTCAGATGCAATAGGAATTTTTGGGTTAGGTCAATCCGTTCGCGAGATATGGGAGTTTGAAGCCAAGAAATGGTTGAGAAGGCAAAAAATTTTTCGCAATTCTGCTGCTCCAAACGCTTAACCAGAATGGCCTAGGGAAAAAATACACATACCGTTGTAATCGGGGGAGTTTCTACTTTCAGATGCAACAGGAATTTTTGGGTTAGGTCAATCCGTTCGCGAGATATGGGAGTTTGAAGCTAAGAAATGGTTGAGAAGACAACAAATTTTTCGCACTTCTGCTGCTCCAAACGCTTAACCAGAATGGCCTAGGGAAAAAATACACATACCGTTGTAATCGGGCGAGATTCGACTTTCAGATGCAATAGGAATTTTTGGGTTAGGTCAATCCGTTCGCGAGATATGGGAGTTTGAAGCTAAGAAATGGTTGAGAAGACAACAAATTTTTCGCAATTCTGCTGCTCCAAACGCTTAACCAGAATGGCCTAGGGAAAAAATACACATACCGTTGTAATCGGGGGAGTTTCTACTTTCAGATGCAACAGGAATTTTTGGGTTAGGTCAATCCGTTCGCGAGATATGGGAGTTTGAAGCTAAGAAATGGTTGAGAAGACAACAAATTTTTCGCACTTCTGCTGCTCCAAACGCTTAACCAGAATGGTATAGGCAAAAAATACACATAACTTTGTAATCGGGCGAGTTTCTACTTTCAGACGCAACAGGAATTTTTGGGTTAGGTCAATCCGTTCGCGAGATATGGGAGTTTGAAGCCAAGAAATGGTTGAGAAGGCAAAAAATTTTTCGCAATTCTGCTGCTCCAAACGCTTAACCAGATTGGCCTAGGGAAAAAATACACATACCGTTGTAATCGGGCGAGTTTCTACTTTCAGATGCAATAGGAATTTTTGGGTTAGGTCAATCGTTTCGCGAGATATGGGCGTTTGAAACTAAGAAATGGTTGAGAAGACAACAAATTTTTCGCACTTCTGCTGCTCCAAACGCTCAACCAGAATGGCCTAGGAAAAAAATACACATACGGTTGTAATCGGGGGAGTTTCTACTTTCAGACGCAACAGGAATTTTTGGGTTAGGACAATCCGTTCGCGAGATATGGGAGTTTGAAGCCAAGAAATGGTTGAGAAGGCAGAAAATTTTTCGCAATTCTGCTGCTCCAAACGCTTAACAAGAATGGCCTAGGGAAAAAATACACATACCGCTGTAATCGGGCGAGTTTCTACTTTCAGATGCAATAGGAATTTTTGGGTTAGGTCAATCCGTTCGCGAGATATGGGAGTTTGAAGCCAAGAAATGGTTGAGAAGGCAAAAAATTTTTCGCAATTCTGCTGCTCCAAACGCTTAACCAGAATGGCCTAGGGAAAAAATACACATACCGTTGTAATCGGGGGAGTTTCTACTTTCAGATGCAACAGGAATTTTTGGGTTAGGTCAATCCGTTCGCGAGATATGGGAGTTTGAAGCTAAGAAATGGTTGAGAAGACAACAAATTTTTCGCACTTCTGCTGCTCCAAACGCTTAACCAGAATGGCCTAGGGAAAAAATACACATACCGTTGTAATCGGGCGAGATTCGACTTTCAGATGCAATAGGAATTTTTGGGTTAGGTCAATCCGTTCGCGAGATATGGGAGTTTGAAGCTAAGAAATGGTTGAGAAGACAACAAATTTTTCGCAATTCTGCTGCTCCAAACGCTTAACCAGAATGGCCTAGGGAAAAAATACACATACCGTAGTAATCGGGCGAGTTTCTACTTTCAGATGCAACAGGAATTTTTGGGTTAGGTCAATCCGTTCGCGAGATACGGGAGTTTGACGCCAAGGAATGGTTGAGAAGGCGAAAAATTTTTCGCAATTCTGCTGCTCCAAACGCTTAACAAGAATGGCCTAGGGTAAAAATACACATACCGCTGTAATCGGGCGAGTTTCTACTTTCAGATGCAACAGGAATTTTTGGGTTAGGTCAATCCGTTCGCGAGATATGGGATTTTGAAGCTAAGAAATGGTTGAGAAGACAACAAATTTTTCGCAATTCTGCTGCTCCAAACGCTTAACCAGAATGGCCTAGGGAAAAAATACACACACCGTTGTAATCGGGCGAGTTTGTACTTTCAGATGCAACAGGAATTTTTGGGTTAGGTCAATCCGTTCGCGAGATATGGGAGTTTGAAGCTAAGAAATGGTTGAGAAGACAACAAATTTTTCGCAATTCTGCTGCTCCAAACGCTTAACTAGAATGGTACAGGCAAAAAATACACATACCGTTGTAATCGGGCGAGTTTCTACTTTCAGATGCAATAGGAATTTTTGGGTTAGGTCAATCGTTTCGCGAGATATGGGCGTTTGAAACTAAGAAATGGTTGAGAAGACAACAAATTTTTCGCACTTCTGCTGCTCCAAACGCTCAACCAGAATGGCCTAGGAAAAAAATACACATACGGTTGTAGTCGGGGGAGTTTCTACTTTCAGACGCAACAGGAATTTTTGGGTTAGGACAATCCGTTCGCGAGATATGGGAGTTTGAAGCCAAGAAATGGTTGAGAAGGCAAAAAATTTTTCGCAATTCTGCTGCTCCAAACGCTCAACCAGAATTGCCTAGGAAAAAAATACCCATACCGTTGTAATCGGGGGAGTTTCTACTTTCAGATGCAATAGGAATTTTTGGGTTAGGTCAATCCGTTCGCGAGATATGGGAGTTTGAAGCTAAGAAATGGTTGAGAAGACAACAAATTTTTCGCACTTCTGCTGCTCCAAACGCTTAACCAGAATGGTATAGGCAAAAAATACACATACCGTTGTAATCGGGCGAGTTTCTACTTTCAGACGCAACAGGAATTTTTGGGTTAGGTCAATCCGTTCGCGAGATATGGGAGTTTGAAGCCAAGAAATGGTTGAGAAGGCAAAAAATTTTTCGCAATTCTGCTGCTCCAAACGCTTAACCAGATTGGCCTAGGGAAAAAATACACATACCGTTGTAATCGGGCGAGTTTCTACTTTCAGATGCAATAGGAATTTTTGGGTTTGGTCAATCGTTTCGCGAGATATGGGAGTTTGAAACTAAGAAATGGTTTAGAAGACAACAAATTTTTCGCACTTCTGCTGCTCCAAACGCTCAACCAGAATGGCCTAGGAAAAAAATACACACACCGTTGTAATCGGGGGAGTTTCTACTTTCAGACGCAACAGGAATTTTTGGGTTAGGACAATCCGTTCGCGAGATATGGGAGTTTGAAGCCAAGAAATGGTTGAGAAGGCAGAGAATTTTTCGCAATTCTGCTGCTCCAAACGCTTAACCAGAGTGGCCTAGGGAAAAAATACACATACCGATGTAATCGGGCGAGTTTCTACTTTCAGATGCAATAGGAATTTTTGGGTTAGCTCAATCCGTTCGCGAGATATGGGAGTTTGAAGCTAAGAAATGGTTGAGAAGACAACAAATTTTTCGCACTTCTGCTGCTCCAAACGCTTAACCAGAATGGCCTAGGGAAAAAATACACCTACCGTTGTAATCGGGCGAGATTCGACTTTCAGATGCAATAGGAATTTTTGGGTTAGGTCAATCCGTTCGCGAGATATGGGAGTTTGAATCTAAGAAATGGTTGAGAAGACAACAAATTTTTCGCACTTCTGCTGCTCCAAACGCTTAACCAGAATGGTATAGGCAAAAAATACACATACCGTTGTAATCGGGCGAGTTTCTACTTTCAGACGCAACAGGAATTTTTGGGTTAGGTCAATCCGTTCGCGAGATATGGGAGTTTGATGCCAAGAAATGGTTGAGAAGGCAAAAAATTTTTCGCAATTCTGCTGCTCCAAAGGCTTAACCAGATTGGCCTAGGGAAAAAATACACATACCGTTGTAATCGGGCGAGTTTCTACTTTCAGATGCAATAGGAATTTTTGGGTTAGGTCAATCTTTTCGCGAGATATGGGCGTTTGAAACTAAGAAATGGTTGAGAAGACAACAAATTTTTCGCACTTCTGCTGCTCCAAACGCTCAACCAGAATGGCCTAGGAAAAAAATACACATACGGTTGTAATCGGGGGAGTTTCTACTTTCAGACGCAACAGGAATTTTTGGGTTAGGACAATCCGTTCGCGAGATATGGGAGTTTGAAGCCAAGAAATGGTTGAGAAGGCAGAAAATTTTTCGCAATTCTGCTGCTCCAAACGCTTAACAAGAATGGCCTAGGGAAAAAATACACATACCGCTGTAATCGGGCGAGTTTCTACTTTCAGATGCAATAGGAATTTTTGGGTTAGGTCAATCCGTTCGCGAGATATGGGAGTTTGAAGCCATGAAATGGTTGAGAAGGCAAAAAATTTTTCGCAATTCTGCTGCTCCAAACGCTTAACTAGAATGGTATAGGCAAAAAATGCACATACCGTTGTAATCGAGGGAGTTTCTACTTTCAGACGCAACAGGAATTTTTGGGTTAGGACAATCCGTTCGCGAGATATGGGAGTTTGAAGCCAAGAAATGGTTGAGAAGGCAAAAAATTTTTCGCAATTCTGCTGCTCCAAACGCTTAACCAGATTGGCCTAGGGAAAAAATACACATACCGTTGTAATCGGGCGAGATTCTACTTTCAGATGCAATAGGAATTTTTGGGTTAGGTCAATCGTTTCGCGAGATATGGGCGTTTGAAACTAAGAAATGGTTGAGAAGACAACAAATTTTTCGCACTTCTGCTGCTCCAAACGCTCAACCAGAATGGCCTAGGAAAAAAATACACACACCGTTGTAATCGGGGGAGTTTGTACTTTCAGATGCAACAGGAATTTTTGGGTTAGGACAATCCGTTCGCGAGATATGGGAGTTTGAAGCCAAGAAATGGTTGAGAAGGCAGAAAATTTTTCGCAATTCTGCTGCTCCAAACGCTTAACCAGAATGGCCTAGGGAAAAAATACACATACCGTTGTAATCGGGCGAGATTCGACTTTCAGATGCAATAGGAATTTTTGGGTTAGGTCAATCCGTTCGCGAGATATGGGAGTTTGAAGCCAAGAAATGGTTGAGAAGGCAGAAAATTTTTCGCAATTCTGCTGCTCCAAACGCTTAACCAGAATGGCCTAGGGAAAAAATACACATACCGTTGTAATCGGGGGAGTTTCTACTTTCAGATGCAACAGGAATTTTTGGGTTAGGTCAATCCGTTCGCGAGATATGGGAGTTTGAAGCTAAGAAATGGTTGAGAAGACAACAAATTTTTCGCACTTCTGCTGCTCCAAACGCTTAACCAGAATGGCCTAGGGAAAAAATACACATACCGTTGTAATCGGGCGAGATTCGACTTTCAGATGCAATAGGAATTTTTGGGTTAGGTCAATCCGTTCGCGAGATATGGGAGTTTGAAGTTAAGAAATGGTTGAGAAGGCAAAAAATTTTTCGCAATTCTGCTGCTCCAAACGCTCAACCAGAATGGCCTAGGAAAAAAATACCCATACCGTTGTAATCGGGGGAGTTTCTACTTTCAGATGCAATAGGAATTTTTGGGTTAGGTCAATCCGTTCGCGAGATATGGGAGTTTGAAGCTAAGAAATGGTTGAGAAGACAACAAATTTTTCGCACTTCTGCTGCTCCAAACGCTTAACCAGAATGGTATAGGCAAAAAATACACATAACTTTGTAATCGGGCGAGTTTCTACTTTCAGACGCAACAGGAATTTTTGGGTTAGGTCAATCCGTTCGCGAGATATGGGAGTTTGAAGCCAAGAAATGGTTGAGAAGGCAAAAAATTTTTCGCAATTCTGCTGCTCCAAACGCTTAACCAGATTGGCCTAGGGAAAAAATACACATACCGTTGTAATCGGGCGAGTTTCTACTTTCAGATGCAATAGGAATTTTTGGGTTAGGTCAATCGTTTCGCGAGATATGGGCGTTTGAAACTAAGAAATGGTTGAGAAGACAACAAATTTTTCGCACTTCTGCTGCTCCAAACGCTCAACCAGAATGGCCTAGGAAAAAAATACACATACGGTTGTAATCGGGGGAGTTTCTACTTTCAGACGCAACAGGAATTTTTGGGTTAGGACAATCCGTTCGCGAGATATGGGAGTTTGAAGCCAAGAAATGGTTGAGAAGGCAGAAAATTTTTCGCAATTCTGCTGCTCCAAACGCTTAACAAGAATGGCCTAGGGAAAAAATACACATACCGCTGTAATCGGGCGATATTCTACTTTCAGATGCAATAGGAATTTTTGGGTTAGGTCAATCCGTTCGCGAGATATGGGAGTTTGAAGCCAAGAAATGGTTGAGAAGGCAAAAAATTTTTCGCAATTCTGCTGCTCCAAACGCTTAACCAGAATGGCCTAGGGAAAAAATACACATACCGTTGTAATCGGGGGAGTTTCTACTTTCAGATGCAACAGGAATTTTTGGGTTAGGTCAATCCGTTCGCGAGATATGGGAGTTTGAAGCTAAGAAATGGTTGAGAAGACAACAAATTTTTCGCACTTCTGCTGCTCCAAACGCTTAACCAGAATGGCCTAGGGAAAAAATACACATACCGTTGTAATCGGGCGAGATTCGACTTTCAGATGCAATAGGAATTTTTGGGTTAGGTCAATCCGTTCGCGAGATATGGGAGTTTGAAGCTAAGAAATGGTTGAGAAGACAACAAATTTTTCGCAATTCTGCTGCTCCAAACGCTTAACCAGAACGGCCTAGGGAAAAAATACACACACCGTTGTAATCGGGCGAGTTTGTACTTTCAGATGCAACAGGAATTTTTGGGTTAGGACAATCCGTTCGCGAGATATGGGAGTTTGAAGCCAAGAAATGGTTGAGAAGGCAGAAAATTTTTCGCAATTCTGCTGCTCCAAACGCTTAACTAGAATGGTATAGGCAAAAAATACACATACCGTTGTAATCGAGGGAGTTTCTACTTTCAGACGCAACAGGAATTTTTGGGTTAGGACAATCCGTTCGCGAGATATGGGAGTTTGAAGCCAAGAAATGGTTGAGAAGGCAAAAAATTTTTCGCAATTCTGCTGCTCCAAACGCTTAACCAGATTGGCCTAGGGAAAAAATACACATACCGTTGTAATCGGGCGAGTTTCTACTTTCAGATGCAATAGGAATTTTTGGGTTAGGTCAATCGTTTCGCGAGATATGGGCGTTTGAAACTAAGAAATGGTTGAGAAGACAACAAATTTTTCGCACTTCTGCTGCTCCAAACGCTCAACCAGAATGGCCTAGGAAAAAAATACACATACGGTTGTAATCGGGGGAGTTTCTACTTTCAGATGCAACAGGAATTTTTGGGTTAGGTCAATCCGTTCGCGAGATATGGGAGTTTGAAGCAAAGAAATGGTTGAGAAGGCAAAAAATTTTTCGCAATTCTGCTGCTCCAAACGCTTAACCAGAATGGCCTGGGGAAAAAATACACATACCGTAGTAATCGGGCGAGTTTCTACTTTCAGATGCAACAGGAATTTTTGGGTTAGGTCAATCCGTTCGCGAGATATGGGAGTTTGACGCCAAGGAATGGTTGAGAAGGCGAAAAATTTTTCGCAATTCTGCTGCTCCAAACGCTTAACAAGAATGGCCTAGGGTAAAAATACACATACCGCTGTAATCGGGCGAGTTTCTACTTTCAGATGCAACAGGAATTTTTGGGTTAGGTCAATCCGTTCGCGAGATATGGGATTTTGAAGCTAAGAAATGGTTGAGAAGACAACAAATTCTTCGCAATTCTGCTGCTCCAAACGCTTAACCAGAATGGCCTAGGGAAAAAATACACACACCGTTGTAATCGGGCGAGTTTGTACTTTCAGATGCAACAGGAATTTTTGGGTTAGGTCAATCCGTTCGCGAGATATGGGAGTTTGAAGCTAAGAAATGGTTGAGAAGACAACAAATTTTTCGCAATTCTGCTGCTCCAAACGCTTAACTAGAATGGTACAGGCAAAAAATACACATACCGTTGTAATCGGGCGAGTTTCTACTTTCAGATGCAATAGGAATTTTTGGGTTAGGTCAATCGTTTCGCGAGATATGGGCGTTTGAAACTAAGAAATGGTTGAGAAGACAACAAATTTTTCGCACTTCTGCTGCTCCAAACGCTCAACCAGAATGGCCTAGGAAAAAAATACACATACGGTTGTAGTCGGGGGAGTTTCTACTTTCAGACGCAACAGGAATTTTTGGGTTAGGACAATCCGTTCGCGAGATATGGGAGTTTGAAGCCAAGAAATGGTTGAGAAGGCAAAAAATTTTTCGCAATTCTGCTGCTCCAAACGCTCAACCAGAATTGCCTAGGAAAAAAATACCCATACCGTTGTAATCGGGGGAGTTTCTACTTTCAGATGCAATAGGAATTTTTGGGTTAGGTCAATCCGTTCGCGAGATATGGGAGTTTGAAGCTAAGAAATGGTTGAGAAGACAACAAATTTTTCGCACTTCTGCTGCTCCAAACGCTTAACCAGAATGGTATAGGCAAAAAATACACATACCGTTGTAATCGGGCGAGTTTCTACTTTCAGACGCAACAGGAATTTTTGGGTTAGGTCAATCCGTTCGCGAGATATGGGAGTTTGAAGCCAAGAAATGGTTGAGAAGGCAAAAAATTTTTCGCAATTCTGCTGCTCCAAACGCTTAACCAGATTGGCCTAGGGAAAAAATACACATACCGTTGTAATCGGGCGAGTTTCTACTTTCAGATGCAATAGGAATTTTTGGGTTTGGTCAATCGTTTCGCGAGATATGGGAGTTTGAAACTAAGAAATGGTTTAGAAGACAACAAATTTTTCGCACTTCTGCTGCTCCAAACGCTCAACCAGAATGGCCTAGGAAAAAAATACACACACCGTTGTAATCGGGGGAGTTTCTACTTTCAGACGCAACAGGAATTTTTGGGTTAGGACAATCCGTTCGCGAGATATGGGAGTTTGAAGCCAAGAAATGGTTGAGAAGGCAGAAAATTTTTCGCAATTCTGCTGCTCCAAACGCTTAACCAGAGTGGCCTAGGGAAAAAATACACATACCGATGTAATCGGGCGAGTTTCTACTTTCAGATGCAATAGGAATTTTTGGGTTAGCTCAATCCGTTCGCGAGATATGGGAGTTTGAAGCTAAGAAATGGTTGAGAAGACAACAAATTTTTCGCACTTCTGCTGCTCCAAACGCTTAACCAGAATGGCCTAGGGAAAAAATACACCTACCGTTGTAATCGGGCGAGATTCGACTTTCAGATGCAATAGGAATTTTTGGGTTAGGTCAATCCGTTCGCGAGATATGGGAGTTTGAATCTAAGAAATGGTTGAGAAGACAACAAATTTTTCGCACTTCTGCTGCTCCAAACGCTTAACCAGAATGGTATAGGCAAAAAATACACATACCGTTGTAATCGGGCGAGTTTCTACTTTCAGACGCAACAGGAATTTTTGGGTTAGGTCAATCCGTTCGCGAGATATGGGAGTTTGATGCCAAGAAATGGTTGAGAAGGCAAAAAATTTTTCGCAATTCTGCTGCTCCAAAGGCTTAACCAGATTGGCCTAGGGAAAAAATACACATACCGTTGTAATCGGGCGAGTTTCTACTTTCAGATGCAATAGGAATTTTTGGGTTAGGTCAATCTTTTCGCGAGATATGGGCGTTTGAAACTAAGAAATGGTTGAGAAGACAACAAATTTTTCGCACTTCTGCTGCTCCAAACGCTCAACCAGAATGGCCTAGGAAAAAAATACACATACGGTTGTAATCGGGGGAGTTTCTACTTTCAGACGCAACAGGAATTTTTGGGTTAGGACAATCCGTTCGCGAGATATGGGAGTTTGAAGCCAAGAAATGGTTGAGAAGGCAGAAAATTTTTCGCAATTCTGCTGCTCCAAACGCTTAACAAGAATGGCCTAGGGAAAAAATACACATACCGCTGTAATCGGGCGAGTTTCTACTTTCAGATGCAATAGGAATTTTTGGGTTAGGTCAATCCGTTCGCGAGATATGGGAGTTTGAAGCCATGAAATGGTTGAGAAGGCAAAAAATTTTTCGCAATTCTGCTGCTCCAAACGCTTAACTAGAATGGTATAGGCAAAAAATGCACATACCGTTGTAATCGAGGGAGTTTCTACTTTCAGACGCAACAGGAATTTTTGGGTTAGGACAATCCGTTCGCGAGATATGGGAGTTTGAAGCCAAGAAATGGTTGAGAAGGCAAAAAATTTTTCGCAATTCTGCTGCTCCAAACGCTTAACCAGATTGGCCTAGGGAAAAAATACACATACCGTTGTAATCGGGCGAGATTCTACTTTCAGATGCAATAGGAATTTTTGGGTTAGGTCAATCGTTTCGCGAGATATGGGCGTTTGAAACTAAGAAATGGTTGAGAAGACAACAAATTTTTCGCACTTCTGCTGCTCCAAACGCTCAACCAGAATGGCCTAGGAAAAAAATACACACACCGTTGTAATCGGGGGAGTTTGTACTTTCAGATGCAACAGGAATTTTTGGGTTAGGACAATCCGTTCGCGAGATATGGGAGTTTGAAGCCAAGAAATGGTTGAGAAGGCAGAAAATTTTTCGCAATTCTGCTGCTCCAAACGCTTAACCAGAATGGCCTAGGGAAAAAATACACATACCGTTGTAATCGGGCGAGATTCGACTTTCAGATGCAATAGGAATTTTTGGGTTAGGTCAATCCGTTCGCGAGATATGGGAGTTTGAAGCCAAGAAATGGTTGAGAAGGCAGAAAATTTTTCGCAATTCTGCTGCTCCAAACGCTTAACCAGAATGGCCTAGGGAAAAAATACACATACCGTTGTAATCGGGGGAGTTTCTACTTTCAGATGCAACAGGAATTTTTGGGTTAGGTCAATCCGTTCGCGAGATATGGGAGTTTGAAGCTAAGAAATGGTTGAGAAGACAACAAATTTTTCGCACTTCTGCTGCTCCAAACGCTTAACCAGAATGGCCTAGGGAAAAAATACACATACCGTTGTAATCGGGCGAGATTCGACTTTCAGATGCAATAGGAATTTTTGGGTTAGGTCAATCCGTTCGCGAGATATGGGAGTTTGAAGTTAAGAAATGGTTGAGAAGGCAAAAAATTTTTCGCAATTCTGCTGCTCCAAACGCTCAACCAGAATGGCCTAGGAAAAAAATACCCATACCGTTGTAATCGGGGGAGTTTCTACTTTCAGATGCAATAGGAATTTTTGGGTTAGGTCAATCCGTTCGCGAGATATGGGAGTTTGAAGCTAAGAAATGGTTGAGAAGACAACAAATTTTTCGCACTTCTGCTGCTCCAAACGCTTAACCAGAATGGTATAGGCAAAAAATACACATAACTTTGTAATCGGGCGAGTTTCTACTTTCAGACGCAACAGGAATTTTTGGGTTAGGTCAATCCGTTCGCGAGATATGGGAGTTTGAAGCCAAGAAATGGTTGAGAAGGCAAAAAATTTTTCGCAATTCTGCTGCTCCAAACGCTTAACCAGATTGGCCTAGGGAAAAAATACACATACCGTTGTAATCGGGCGAGTTTCTACTTTCAGATGCAATAGGAATTTTTGGGTTAGGTCAATCGTTTCGCGAGATATGGGCGTTTGAAACTAAGAAATGGTTGAGAAGACAACAAATTTTTCGCACTTCTGCTGCTCCAAACGCTCAACCAGAATGGCCTAGGAAAAAAATACACATACGGTTGTAATCGGGGGAGTTTCTACTTTCAGACGCAACAGGAATTTTTGGGTTAGGACAATCCGTTCGCGAGATATGGGAGTTTGTAGCCAAGAAATGGTTGAGAAGGCAGAAAATTTTTCGCAATTCTGCTGCTCCAAACGCTTAACAAGAATGGCCTAGGGAAAAAATACACATACCGCTGTAATCGGGCGAGATTCTACTTTCAGATGCAATAGGAATTTTTGGGTTAGGTCAATCCGTTCGCGAGATATGGGAGTTTGAAGCCAAGAAATGGTTGAGAAGGCAAAAAATTTTTCGCAATTCTGCTGCTCCAAACGCTTAACCAGAATGGCCTAGGGAAAAAATACACATACCGTTGTAATCGGGGGAGTTTCTACTTTCAGATGCAACAGGAATTTTTGGGTTAGGTCAATCCGTTCGCGAGATATGGGAGTTTGAAGCTAAGAAATGGTTGAGAAGACAACAAATTTTTCGCACTTCTGCTGCTCCAAACGCTTAACCAGAATGGCCTAGGGAAAAAATACACATACCGTTGTAATCGGGCGAGATTCGACTTTCAGATGCAATAGGAATTTTTGGGTTAGGTCAATCCGTTCGCGAGATATGGGAGTTTGAAGCTAAGAAATGGTTGAGAAGACAACAAATTTTTCGCAATTCTGCTGCTCCAAACGCTTAACCAGAACGGCCTAGGGAAAAAATACACACACCGTTGTAATCGGGCGAGTTTGTACTTTCAGATGCAACAGGAATTTTTGGGTTAGGACAATCCGTTCGCGAGATATGGGAGTTTGAAGCCAAGAAATGGTTGAGAAGGCAGAAAATTTTTCGCAATTCTGCTGCTCCAAACGCTTAACTAGAATGGTATAGGCAAAAAATACACATACCGTTGTAATCGAGGGAGTTTCTACTTTCAGACGCAACAGGAATTTTTGGGGTTAGGACAATCCGTTCGCGAGATATGGGAGTTTGAAGCCAAGAAATGGTTGAGAAGGCAAAAAATTTTTCGCAATTCTGCTGCTCCAAACGCTTAACCAGATTGGCCTAGGGAAAAAATACACATACCGTTGTAATCGGGCGAGTTTCTACTTTCAGATGCAATAGGAATTTTTGGGTTAGGTCAATCGTTTCGCGAGATATGGGCGTTTGAAACTAAGAAATGGTTGAGAAGACAACAAATTTTTCGCACTTCTGCTGCTCCAAACGCTCAACCAGAATGGCCTAGGAAAAAAATACACATACGGTTGTAATCGGGGGAGTTTCTACTTTCAGATGCAACAGGAATTTTTGGGTTAGGTCAATCCGTTCGCGAGATATGGGAGTTTGAAGCAAAGAAATGGTTGAGAAGGCAAAAAATTTTTCGCAATTCCGCTGCTCCAAACGCTTAACCAGAATGGCCTGGGGAAAAAATACACATACCGTTGTAATCGGGCGAGTTTCTACTTTCAGATGCAACAGGAATTTTTGGGTTAGGTCAATCCGTTCGCGAGATATGGGAGTTTGAAGCAAAGAAATGGTTGAGAAGGCAAAAATTTTTCGCAATTCTGCTGCTCCAAACGCTTAACCAGAATGGCCTGGGGAAAAAATACACATACCGTTGTAATCGGGCGAGTTTCTACTTTCAGACGCAACAGGAATTTTTGGGTTAGGTCAATCCGTTCGCGAGATATGGGAGTTTGAAGCCAAGAAATGGTTGAGAAGGCAAAAAATTTTTCGCAATTCTGCTGCTCCAAACGCTTAACCAGATTGGCCTAGGGAAAAAATACACATACCGTTGTAATCGGGCGAGTTTCTACTTTCAGATGCAATAGGAATTTTTGGGTTTGGTCAATCGTTTCGCGAGATATGGGAGTTTGAAACTAAGAAATGGTTTAGAAGACAACAAATTTTTCGCACTTCTGCTGCTCCAAACGCTCAACCAGAATGGCCTAGGAAAAAAATACACACACCGTTGTAATCGGGGAGTTTCTACTTTCAGACGCAACAGGAATTTTTGGGTTAGGACAATCCGTTCGCGAGATATGGGAGTTTGAAGCCAAGAAATGGTTGAGAAGGCAGAAAATTTTTCGCAATTCTGCTGCTCCAAACGTTTAACCAGAGTGGCCTAGGGAAAAAATACACATACCGATGTAATCGGGCGAGTTTCTACTTTCAGATGCAATAGGAATTTTTGGGTTAGCTCAATCCGTTCGCGAGATATGGGAGTTTGAAGCTAAGAAATGGTTGAGAAGACAACAAATTTTTCGCAATTCTGCTGCTCCAAACGCTTAACCAGAATGGCCTAGGGAAAAAATACACATACCGTAGTAATCGGGCGAGTTTCTACTTTCAGATGCAACAGGAATTTTTGGGTTAGGTCAATCCGTTCGCGAGATATGGGATTTTGACGCCAAGGAATGGTTGAGAAGGCGAAAATTTTTCGCAATTCTGCTGCTCCAAACGCTTAACAAGAATGGCCTAGGGTAAAAATACACATACCGCTGTAATCGGGCGAGTTTCTACTTTCAGATGCAACAGGAATTTTTGGGTTAGGTCAATCCGTTCGCGAGATATGGGATTTTGAAGCTAAGAAATGGTTGAGAAGACAACAAATTTTTCGCAATTCTGCTGCTCCAAACGCTTAACCAGAATGGCCTAGGGAAAAAATACACACACCGTTGTAATCGGGCGAGTTTGTACTTTCAGATGCAACAGGAATTTTTGGGTTAGGTCAATCCGTTCGCGAGATATGGGAGTTTGAAGCTAAGAAATGGTTGAGAAGACAACAAATTTTTCGCAATTCTGCTGCTCCAAACGCTTAACTAGAATGGTACAGGCAAAAAATACACATACCGTTGTAATCGGGCGAGTTTCTACTTTCAGATGCAATAGGAATTTTTGGGTTAGGACAATCGTTTCGCGAGATATGGGCGTTTGAAACTAAGAAATGGTTGAGAAGACAACAAATTTTTCGCACTTCTGCTGCTCCAAACGCTCAACCAGAATGGCCTAGGAAAAAAATACACATACGGTTGTAGTCGGGGGAGTTTCTACTTTCAGACGCAACAGGAATTTTTGGGTTAGGACAATCCGTTCGCGAGATATGGGAGTTTGAAGCCAAGAAATGGTTGAGAAGGCAAAAAATTTTTCGCAATTCTGCTGCTCCAAACGCTCAACCAGAATTGCCTAGGAAAAAAATACCCATACCGTTGTAATCGGGGGAGTTTCTACTTTCAGATGCAATAGGAATTTTTGGGTTAGGTCAATCCGTTCGCGAGATATGGGAGTTTGAAGCTAAGAAATGGTTGAGAAGACAACAAATTTTTCGCACTTCTGCTGCTCCAAACGCTTAACCAGAATGGTATAGGCAAAAAATACACATACCGTTGTAATCGGGCGAGTTTCTACTTTCAGACGCAACAGGAATTTTTGGGTTAGGTCAATCCGTTCGCGAGATATGGGAGTTTGAAGCCAAGAAATGGTTGAGAAGGCAAAAAATTTTTCGCAATTCTGCTGCTCCAAACGCTTAACCAGATTGGCCTAGGGAAAAAATACACATACCGTTGTAATCGGGCGAGTTTCTACTTTCAGATGCAATAGGAATTTTTGGGTTTGGTCAATCGTTTCGCGAGATATGGGAGTTTGAAACTAAGAAATGGTTTAGAAGACAACAAATTTTTCGCACTTCTGCTGCTCCAAACGCTCAACCAGAATGGCCTAGGAAAAAAATACACACACCGTTGTAATCGGGGGAGTTTCTACTTTCAGACGCAACAGGAATTTTTGGGTTAGGACAATCCGTTCGCGAGATATGGGAGTTTGAAGCCAAGAAATGGTTGAGAAGGCAGAAAATTTTTCGCAATTCTGCTGCTCCAAACGCTTAACCAGAGTGGCCTAGGGAAAAAATACACATACCGATGTAATCGGGCGAGTTTCTACTTTCAGATGCAATAGGAATTTTTGGGTTAGCTCAATCCGTTCGCGAGATATGGGAGTTTGAAGCTAAGAAATGGTTGAGAAGACAACAAATTTTTCGCACTTCTGCTGCTCCAAACGCTTAACCAGAATGGCCTAGGGAAAAAATACAACTACCGTTGTAATCGGGCGAGATTCGACTTTCAGATGCAATAGGAATTTTTGGGTTAGGTCAATCCGTTCGCGAGATATGGGAGTTTGAATCTAAGAAATGGTTGAGAAGACAACAAATTTTTCGCACTTCTGCTGCTCCAAACGCTTAACCAGAATGGTATAGGCAAAAAATACACATACCGTTGTAATCGGGCGAGTTTCTACTTTCAGACGCAACAGGAATTTTTGGGTTAGGTCAATCCGTTCGCGAGATATGGGAGTTTGATGCCAAGAAATGGTTGAGAAGGCAAAAAATTTTTCGCAATTCTGCTGCTCCAAAGGCTTAACCAGATTGGCCTAGGGAAAAAATACACATACCGTTGTAATCGGGCGAGTTTCTACTTTCAGATGCAATAGGAATTTTTGGGTTAGGTCAACCTTTTCGCGAGATATGGGCGTTTGAAACTAAGAAATGGTTGAGAAGACAACAAATTTTTCGCACTTCTGCTGCTCCAAACGCTCAACCAGAATGGCCTAGGAAAAAAATACACATACGGTTGTAATCGGGGGAGTTTCTACTTTCAGACGCAACAGGAATTTTTGGGTTAGGACAATCCGTTCGCGAGATATGGGAGTTTGAAGCCAAGAAATGGTTGAGAAGGCAGAAAATTTTTCGCAATTCTGCTGCTCCAAACGCTTAACAAGAATGGCCTAGGGAAAAAATACACATACC
Organism: Ptiloglossa arizonensis; assembly: GCF_051014685.1. Classification (NCBI taxonomy): domain Eukaryota; kingdom Metazoa; phylum Arthropoda; class Insecta; order Hymenoptera; family Colletidae; genus Ptiloglossa; species Ptiloglossa arizonensis. The sequence goes on from NW_027479325.1 coordinate 19,254, forward strand.
GCTGTAATCGGGCGAGTTTCTACTTTCAGATGCAATAGGAATTTTTGGGTTAGGTCAATCCGTTCGCGAGATATGGGAGTTTGAAGCCATGAAATGGTTGAGAAGGCAAAAAATTTTTCGCAATTCTGCTGCTCCAAACGCTTAACTAGAATGGTATAGGCAAAAAATACACATACCGTTGTAATCGAGGGAGTTTCTACTTTCAGACGCAACAGGAATTTTTGGGTTAGGACAATCCGTTCGCGAGATATGGGAGTTTGAAGCCAAGAAATGGTTGAGAAGGCAAAAAATTTTTCGCAATTCTGCTGCTCCAAACGCTTAACCAGATTGGCCTAGGGAAAAAATACACATACCGTTGTAATCGGGCGAGATTCTACTTTCAGATGCAATAGGAATTTTTGGGTTAGGTCAATCGTTTCGCGAGATATGGGCGTTTGAAACTAAGAAATGGTTGAGAAGACAACAAATTTTTCGCACTTCTGCTGCTCCAAACGCTCAACCAGAATGGCCTAGGAAAAAAATACACACACCGTTGTAATCGGGGGAGTTTGTACTTTCAGATGCAACAGGAATTTTTGGGTTAGGACAATCCGTTCGCGAGATATGGGAGTTTGAAGCCAAGAAATGGTTGAGAAGGCAGAAAATTTTTCGCAATTCTGCTGCTCCAAACGCTTAACCAGAATGGCCTAGGGAAAAAATACACATACCGTTGTAATCGGGCGAGATTCGACTTTCAGATGCAATAGGAATTTTTGGGTTAGGTCAATCCGTTCGCGAGATATGGGAGTTTGAAGCCAAGAAATGGTTGAGAAGGCAGAAAATTTTTCGCAATTCTGCTGCTCCAAACGCTTAACCAGAATGGCCTAGGGAAAAAATACACATACCGTTGTAATCGGGGGAGTTTCTACTTTCAGATGCAACAGGAATTTTTGGGTTAGGTCAATCCGTTCGCGAGATATGGGAGTTTGAAGCTAAGAAATGGTTGAGAAGACAACAAATTTTTCGCACTTCTGCTGCTCCAAACGCTTAACCAGAATGGCCTAGGGAAAAAATACACATACCGTTGTAATCGGGCGAGATTCGACTTTCAGATGCAATAGGAATTTTTGGGTTAGGTCAATCCGTTCGCGAGATATGGGAGTTTGAAGTTAAGAAATGGTTGAGAAGGCAAAAAATTTTTCGCAATTCTGCTGCTCCAAACGCTCAACCAGAATGGCCTAGGAAAAAAATACCCATACCGTTGTAATCGGGGGAGTTTCTACTTTCAGATGCAATAGGAATTTTTGGGTTAGGTCAATCCGTTCGCGAGATATGGGAGTTTGAAGCTAAGAAATGGTTGAGAAGACAACAAATTTTTCGCACTTCTGCTGCTCCAAACGCTTAACCAGAATGGTATAGGCAAAAAATACACATAACTTTGTAATCGGGCGAGTTTCTACTTTCAGACGCAACAGGAATTTTTGGGTTAGGTCAATCCGTTCGCGAGATATGGGAGTTTGAAGCCAAGAAATGGTTGAGAAGGCAAAAAATTTTTCGCAATTCTGCTGCTCCAAACGCTTAACCAGAATGGCCTAGGGAAAAAATACACATACCGTTGTAATCGGGGGAGTTTGTACTTTCAGATGCAACAGGAATTTTTGGGTTAGGACAATCCGTTCGCGAGATATGGGAGTTTGAAGCCAAGAAATGGTTGAGAAGGCAGAAAATTTTTCGCAATTCTGCTGCTCCAAACGCTTAACAAGAATGGCCTAGGGAAAAAATACACATACCGCTGTAATCGGGCGAGATTCTACTTTCAGATGCAATAGGAATTTTTGGGTTAGGTCAATCCGTTCGCGAGATATGGGAGTTTGAAGCCAAGAAATGGTTGAGAAGGCAAAAAATTTTTCGCAATTCTGCTGCTCCAAACGCTTAACCAGAATGGCCTAGGGAAAAAATACACATACCGTTGTAATCGGGGGAGTTTGTACTTTCAGATGCAACAGGAATTTTTGGGTTAGGACAATCCGTTCGCGAGATATGGGAGTTTGAAGCCAAGAAATGGTTGAGAAGGCAGAAAATTTTTCGCAATTCTGCTGCTCCAAACGCTTAACCAGAATGGCCTAGGGAAAAAATACACATACCGTTGTAATCGGGCGAGATTCGACTTACAGATGCAATAGGAATTTTTGGGTTAGGTCAATCCGTTCGCGAGATATGGGAGTTTGAAGCCAAGAAATGGTTGAGAAGGCAGAAAATTTTTCGCAATTCTGCTGCTCCAAACGCTTAACCAGAATGGCCTAGGGAAAAAATACACATACCGTTGTAATCGGGGGAGTTTCTACTTTCAGATGCAACAGGAATTTTTGGGTTAGGTCAATCCGTTCGCGAGATATGGGAGTTTGAAGCTAAGAAATGGTTGAGAAGACAACAAATTTTTCGCACTTCTGCTGCTCCAAACGCTTAACCAGAATGGCCTAGGGAAAAAATACACATACCGTTGTAATCGGGCGAGATTCGACTTTCAGATGCAATAGGAATTTTTGGGTTAGGTCAATCCGTTCGCGAGATATGGGAGTTTGAAGTTAAGAAATGGTTGAGAAGGCAAAAAATTTTTCGCAATTCTGCTGCTCCAAACGCTCAACCAGAATGGCCTAGGAAAAAAATACCCATACCGTTGTAATCGGGGGAGTTTCTACTTTCAGATGCAATAGGAATTTTTGGGTTAGGTCAATCCGTTCGCGAGATATGGGAGTTTGAAGCTAAGAAATGGTTGAGAAGACAACAAATTTTTCGCACTTCTGCTGCTCCAAACGCTTAACCAGAATGGTATAGGCAAAAAATACACATAACTTTGTAATCGGGCGAGTTTCTACTTTCAGACGCAACAGGAATTTTTGGGTTAGGTCAATCCGTTCGCGAGATATGGGAGTTTGAAGCCAAGAAATGGTTGAGAAGGCAAAAAATTTTTCGCAATTCTGCTGCTCCAAACGCTTAACCAGATTGGCCTAGGGAAAAAATACACATACCGTTGTAATCGGGCGAGTTTCTACTTTCAGATGCAATAGGAATTTTTGGGTTAGGTCAATCGTTTCGCGAGATATGGGCGTTTGAAACTAAGAAATGGTTGAGAAGACAACAAATTTTTCGCAATTCTGCTGCTCCAAACGCTCAACCAGAATGGCCTAGGAAAAAAATACACATACGGTTGTAATCGGGGGAGTTTCTACTTTCAGACGCAACAGGAATTTTTGGGTTAGGACAATCCGTTCGCGAGATATGGGAGTTTGAAGCCAAGAAATGGTTGAGAAGACAACAAATTTTTCGCACTTCTGCTGCTCCAAACGCTTAACCAGAATGGCCTAGGGAAAAAATACACATACCGTTGTAATCGGGCGAGATTCGACTTTCAGATGCAATAGGAATTTTTGGGTTAGGTCAATCCGTTCGCGAGATATGGGAGTTTGAAGTTAAGAAATGGTTGAGAAGGCAAAAAATTTTTCGCAATTCTGCTGCTCCAAACGCTCAACCAGAATGGCCTAGGAAAAAAATACCCATACCGTTGTAATCGGGGGAGTTTCTACTTTCAGATGCAATAGGAATTTTTGGGTTAGGTCAATCCGTTCGCGAGATATGGGAGTTTGAAGCTAAGAAATGGTTGAGAAGACAACAAATTTTTCGCACTTCTGCTGCTCCAAACGCTTAACCAGAATGGTATAGGCAAAAAATACACATAACTTTGTAATCGGGCGAGTTTCTACTTTCAGACGCAACAGGAATTTTTGGGTTAGGTCAATCCGTTCGCGAGATATGGGAGTTTGAAGCCAAGAAATGGTTGAGAAGGCAAAAAATTTTTCGCAATTCTGCTGCTCCAAACGCTTAACCAGATTGGCCTAGGGAAAAAATACACATACCGTTGTAATCGGGCGAGTTTCTACTTTCAGATGCAATAGGAATTTTTGGGTTAGGTCAATCGTTTCGCGAGATATGGGCGTTTGAAACTAAGAAATGGTTGAGAAGACAACAAATTTTTCGCACTTCTGCTGCTCCAAACGCTCAACCAGAATGGCCTAGGAAAAAAATACACATACGGTTGTAATCGGGGGAGTTTCTACTTTCAGACGCAACAGGAATTTTTGGGTTAGGACAATCCGTTCGCGAGATATGGGAGTTTGAAGCCAAGAAATGGTTGAGAAGGCAGAAAATTTTTCGCAATTGTGCTGCTCCAAACGCTTAACAAGAATGGCCTAGGGAAAAAATACACATACCGCTGTAATCGGGCGAGATTCTACTTTCAGATGCAATAGGAATTTTTGGGTTAGGTCAATCCGTTCGCGAGATATGGGAGTTTGAAGCCAAGAAATGGTTGAGAAGGCAAAAAATTTTTCGCAATTCTGCTGCTCCAAACGCTTAACCAGAATGGCCTAGGGAAAAAATACACATACCGTTGTAATCGGGGGAGTTTCTACTTTCAGATGCAACAGGAATTTTTGGGTTAGGTCAATCCGTTCGCGAGATATGGGAGTTTGAAGCTAAGAAATGGTTGAGAAGACAACAAATTTTTCGCACTTCTGCTGCTCCAAACGCTTAACCAGAATGGCCTAGGGAAAAAATACACATACCGTTGTAATCGGGCGAGATTCGACTTTCAGATGCAATAGGAATTTTTGGGTTAGGTCAATCCGTTCGCGAGATATGGGAGTTTGAAGCTAAGAAATGGTTGAGAAGACAACAAATTTTTCGCAATTCTGCTGCTCCAAACGCTTAACCAGAACGGCCTAGGGAAAAAATACACACACCGTTGTAATCGGGCGAGTTTGTACTTTCAGATGCAACAGGAATTTTTGGGTTAGGACAATCCGTTCGCGAGATATGGGAGTTTGAAGCCATGAAATGGTTGAGAAGGCAGAAAATTTTTCGCAATTCTGCTGCTCCAAACGCTTAACTAGAATGGTATAGGCAAAAAATACACATACCGTTGTAATCGAGGGAGTTTCTACTTTCAGACGCAACAGGAATTTTTGGGTTAGGACAATCCGTTCGCGAGATATGGGAGTTTGAAGCCAAGAAATGGTTGAGAAGGCAAAAAATTTTTCGCAATTCTGCTGCTCCAAACGCTTAACCAGATTGGCCTAGGGAAAAAATACACATACCGTTGTAATCGGGCGAGTTTCTACTTTCAGATGCAATAGGAATTTTTGGGTTAGGTCAATCGTTTCGCGAGATATGGGCGTTTGAAACTAAGAAATGGTTGAGAAGACAACAAATTTTTCGCACTTCTGCTGCTCCAAACGCTCAACCAGAATGGCCTAGGAAAAAAATACACATACGGTTGTAATCGGGGGAGTTTCTACTTTCAGATGCAACAGGAATTTTTGGGTTAGGTCAATCCGTTCGCGAGATATGGGAGTTTGAAGCAAAGAAATGGTTGAGAAGGCAAAAAATTTTTCGCAATTCTGCTGCTCCAAACGCTTAACCAGAATGGCCTGGGGAAAAAATACACATACCGTTGTAATCGGGCGAGTTTCTACTTTCAGATGCAACAGGAATTTTTGGGTTAGGTCAATCCGTTCGCGAGATATGGGAGTTTGAAGCAAAGAAATGGTTGAGAAGGCAAAAAATTTTTCGCAATTCTGCTGCTCCAAACGCTTAACCAGAATGGCCTGGGGAAAAAATACACATACCGTTGTAATCGGGCGAGTTTCTACTTTCAGATGAAATAGGAATTTTTGGGTTAGGTCAATCCGTTCGTGAGATATGGCAGTTTGAAGCTAAGAAATGGTTGAGAGGCAAAAAATTTTTCGCAATTCTGCTGCTCCAAACGCTTAACCAGAGTGGCCTAGGGAAAAAATACACATACCGTTGTAATCGGGCGAGTTTCTACTTTCAGACGCAACAGGCATTTTTGGGTTAGGTCAATCCGTTCGCGAGATATGGGAGTTTGAAGCCAAGAAATGGTTGAGAAGGCAAAAAATTTTTCGCAATTCTGCTGCTCCAAACGCTTAACCAGAGTGGCCTAGGGAAAAAATACACATACCGTTGTAATCGGGCGAGTTTCTACTTTCAGATGCAATAGGAATTTTTGGGTTAGGTCAATCCGTTCGCGAGATATGGGAGTTTGAAGCCAAGAAATGGTTGAGAAGGCAAAAAATTTTTCGCAATTCTGCTGCTCCAAACGCTTAACCAGAATGGCCTAGGGAAAAAATACACATACCGTTGTAATCGGGCGAGTTTCTACTTTCAGATGCAACAGGAATTTTTGGGTTAGGTCAATCCGTTCGCGAGATATGGGAGTTTAAAGCTAAGAAATGGTTGAGAAGACAACAAATTTTTCGCACTTCTGCTGCTCCAAACGCTTAACCAGAATGGCCTAGGGAAAAAATACAAATACCGTTGTAATCGGGCGAGATTCGACTTTCAGATGCAACAGGAATTTTTGGGTTAGGTCAATCCGTTCGCGAGATATGGGAGTTTGAAGCTAAGAAATGGTTGGGAAGACAACAAATTTTTCGCAATTCTGCTGCTCCAAATGCTTAACCAGAATGGTCTAGGGAAAAAATACACATACCGTTGTAATCGGGCGAGTTTCTACTTTCAGATGCAATAGGAATTTTTGGGTTAGGTCAATCGGTTCGCGAGATATGGGAGTTTGAAGCCAAGAAATGGTTGAGAAGGCAAAAAATTTTTCGCAATTCTTCTGCTCCAAACGCTTAACCAGAATGGCCTAGGGAAAAAATACACATACCGTTGTAATCGGGCGAGGTTCTACTTTCAGATGCAACAGGAATTTTTGGGTTAGGTCAATCCGTTCGCGAGATATGGGAGTTTGAAGCTAAGAAATGGTTGAGAAGACCACAAATTTTTCGCACTTCTGCTGCTCCAAACGCTTAACCAGAATGGCCTAGGGAAAAAATACACATACCGTTGTAATCGGGCGAGATTCGAATTTCAGATGCAATAGGAATTTTTGGGTTAGGTCAATCCGTTCGCGAGATATGGGAGTTTGAAGCTAAGAAATGGTTGAGAAGACAACAAATTTTTCGCACTTCTGCTGCTCCAAACGCTTAACCAGAATGGTATAGGCAAAAAATACACATACCGTTGTAATCGGGCGAGTTTCTACTTTCAGATGCAATAGGAATTTTTGGGTTAGGTCAATCCGTTCGCGAGATATGGGAGTTTGAAGCCAAGAAATGGTTGAGAAGGCAAAAAATTTTTCGCAATTCTGCTGCTCCAAACGCTTAACCAGATTGGCCTAGGGAAAAAATACACATACCGTTGTAATCGGGCGAGTTTCTACTTTCAGACGCAACAGGCATTTTTGGGTTAGGTCAATCCGTTCGCGAGATATGGGAGTTTGAAGCCAAGAAATGGTTGAGAAGGCAAAAAATTTTTCGCAATTCTGCTGCTCCAAACGCTTAACCAGAGTGGCCTAGGGAAAAAATACACATACCGTTGTAATCGGGCGAGTTTCTACTTTCAGATGCAATAGGAATTTTTGGGTTAGGTCAATCCGTTCGCGAGATATGGGAGTTTGAAGCCAAGAAATGGTTGAGAAGGCAAAAAATTTTTCGCAATTCTGCTGCTCCAAACGCTTAACCAGAATGGCCTAGGGAAAAAATACACATACCGTTGTAATCGGGCGAGTTTCTACTTTCAGATGCAACAGGAATTTTTGGGTTAGGTCAATCCGTTCGCGAGATATGGGAGTTTAAAGCTAAGAAATGGTTGAGAAGACAACAAATTTTTCGCACTTCTGCTGCTCCAAACGCTTAACCAGAATGGCCTAGGGAAAAAATACAAATACCGTTGTAATCGGGCGAGATTCGACTTTCAGATGCAACAGGAATTTTTGGGTTAGGTCAATCCGTTCGCGAGATATGGGAGTTTGAAGCTAAGAAATGGTTGAGAAGACAACAAATTTTTCGCAATTCTGCTGCTCCAAATGCTTAACCAGAATGGTCTAGGGAAAAAATACACATACCGTTGTAATCGGGCGAGTTTTTACTTTCAGATGCAATAGGAATTTTTGGGTTAGGTCAATCCGTTCGCGAGATATGGGAGTTTGAAGCCAAGAAATGGTTGAGAAGGCAAAAAATTTATCGCAATTCTGCTGCTCCAAACGCTTAACCAGAATTGCCTAGGGAAAAAGTACACATACCGCTGTAATCGGGCGAGTTTCTACTTTCAGATGCAATAGGAATTTTTGGGTTAGGTCAATCGGTTCGCGAGATATGGGAGTTTGAAGCCAAGAAATGGTTGAGAAGGCAAAAAATTTTTCGCAATTCTTCTGCTCCAAACGCTTAACCAGAATGGCCTAGGGAAAAAATACACGTACCGTTGTAATCGGGCGAGGTTCTACTTTCAGATGCAACAGGAATTTTTGGGTTAGGTCAATCCGTTCGCGAGATATGGGAGTTTGAAGCTAAGAAATGGTTGAGAAGACCTCAAATTTTTCGCACTTCTGCTGCTCCAAACGCTTAACCAGAATGGCCTAGGGAAAAAATACACATACCGTTGTAATCGGGCGAGATTCGAATTTCAGATGCAATAGGAATTTTTGGGTTAGGTCAATCCGTTCGCGAGATATGGGAGTTTGAAGCTAAGAAATGGTTGAGAAGACAACAAATTTTTCGCACTTCTGCTGCTCCAAACGCTTAACCAGAATGGTATAGGCAAAAAATACACATACCGTTGTAATCGGGCGAGTTTCTACTTTCAGACGCAACAGGAATTTTTGGGTTAGGTCAATCCGTTCGCGAGACATGGGAGTTTGAATCCAAGAAATGGTTGAGAAGGCAAAAAATTTTTCGCACTTCTGCTGCTCCAAACGCTTAACCAGATTGGCCTAGGGAAAAAATACACATACCGTTGTAATCGGGCGAGTTTCTACTTTCAGATGCAATAGGAATTTTTGGGTTAGGTCTATCCTTTCGCGAGATATGGGAGTTTGAAACTAAGAAATGGTTGAGAAGACAACAAATTTTTCGCACTTCTGCTGCTCCAAACGCTCAACCAGAATGGCCTAGGAAAAAAATACACATACCGTTGTAATCGGGGGAGTTTCTACTTTCAGACGCAACAGGAATTTTTGGGTTAGGACAATCCGTTCGCGAGATATGGGAGTTTGAAGCCAAGAAATGGTTGAGAAGGCAGAAAATTTTTCGCAATTCTGCTGCTCCAAACGCTTAACCAGAGTGGCCTAGGGAAAAATACACATACCGCTGTAATCGGGCGAGTTTCTACTTTCAGGTGCAATAGGAATTTTTGGGTTAGGTCAATCCGTTCGCGAGATATGGGAGTTTGAAGCCAAGAAATGGTTGAGAAAGCAAAAAATTTTTCGCAATTCTGCTGCTCCAAACGCTTAACCAGAATGGCCTAGGGAAAAAATACACATACCGTTGTAATCGGGCGAGATTCGACTTTCAGATGCAATAGGAATTTTTAGGTGTGGTCAATCCGTTCGCGAGATATGGGAGTTTGAAGCTAAGAAATGGTTGAGAAGACAACAAATTTTTCGCACCTCTGCTGCTCCAAACGCTTAACCAGAATGGCCTAGGGAAAAAATACACATACCGTTGTAATCGGGCGAGTTTCTACTTTCAGACGCAACAGGCATTTTTGGGTTAGGTCAATCCGTTCGCGAGATATGGGAGTTTGAAGCCAAGAAATGGTTGAGAAGGCAAAAAATTTTTCGCAATTCTGCTGCTCCAAACGCTTAACCAGAATGGCCTAGGGAAAAAATACACATACCGTTGTAATCGGGCGAGTTTCTACTTTCAGACGCAACAGGCATTTTTGGGTTAGGTCAATCCGTTCGCGAGATATGGGAGTTTGAAGCCAAGAAATGGTTGAGAAGGCAAAAAATTTTTCGCAATTCTTCTGCTCCAAACGCTTAACCAGAATGGCCTAGGGAAAAAATACACATACCGTTGTAATCGGGCGAGGTTCTACTTTCAGATGCAACAGGAATTTTTGGGTTAGGTCAATCCGTTCGCGAGATATGGGAGTTTGAAGCTAAGAAATGGTTGAGAAGACCTCAAATTTTTCGCACTTCTGCTGCTCCAAACGCTTAACCAGAATGGCCTAGGGAAAAAATACACATACCGTTGTAATCGGGCGAGATTCGAATTTCAGATGCAATAGGAATTTTTGGGTTAGGTCAATCCGTTCGCGAGATATGGGAGTTTGAAGCCAAGAAATGGTTGAGAAGGCAAAAAATTTTTCGCAATTCTGCTGCTCCAAACGCTTAACCAGAATGGCCTAGGGAAAAAATACACATACCGTTGTAATCGGGGGAGTTTCTACTTTCAGATGCAACAGGAATTTTTGGGTTAGGTCAATCCGTTCGCGAGATATGGGAGTTTGAAGCTAAGAAATGGTTGAGAAGACAACAAATTTTTCGCACTTCTGCTGCTCCAAACGCTTAACCAGAATGGCCTAGGGAAAAAATACACATACCGTTGTAATCGGGCGAGATTCGACTTTCAGATGCAATAGGAATTTTTGGGTTAGGTCAATCCGTTCGCGAGATATGGGAGTTTGAAGCTAAGAAATGGTTGAGAAGACAACAAATTTTTCGCAATTCTGCTGCTCCAAACGCTTAACCAGAACGGCCTAGGGAAAAAATACACACACCGTTGTAATCGGGCGAGTTTGTACTTTCAGATGCAACAGGAATTTTTGGGTTAGGACAATCCGTTCGCGAGATATGGGAGTTTGAAGCCAAGAAATGGTTGAGAAGGCAGAAAATTTTTCGCAATTCTGCTGCTCCAAACGCTTAACTAGAATGGTATAGGCAAAAAATACACATACCGTTGTAATCGAGGGAGTTTCTACTTTCAGACGCAACAGGAATTTTTGGGTTAGGACAATCCGTTCGCGAGATATGGGAGTTTGAAGCCAAGAAATGGTTGAGAAGGCAAAAAATTTTTCGCAATTCTGCTGCTCCAAACGCTTAACCAGATTGGCCTAGGGAAAAAATACACATACCGTTGTAATCGGGCGAGTTTCTACTTTCAGATGCAATAGGAATTTTTGGGTTAGGTCAATCGTTTCGCGAGATATGGGCGTTTGAAACTAAGAAATGGTTGAGAAGACAACAAATTTTTCGCACTTCTGCTGCTCCAAACGCTCAACCAGAATGGCCTAGGAAAAAAATACACATACGGTTGTAATCGGGGGAGTTTCTACTTTCAGATGCAACAGGAATTTTTGGGTTAGGTCAATCCGTTCGCGAGATATGGGAGTTTGAAGCAAAGAAATGGTTGAGAAGGCAAAAAATTTTTCGCAATTCTGCTGCTCCAAACGCTTAACCAGAATGGCCTGGGGAAAAAATACACATACCGTTGTAATCGGGCGAGTTTCTACTTTCAGATGCAACAGGAATTTTTGGGTTAGGTCAATCCGTTCGCGAGATATGGGAGTTTGAAGCAAAGAAATGGTTGAGAAGGCAAAAAATTTTTCGCAATTCTGCTGCTCCAAACGCTTAACCAGAATGGCCTGGGGAAAAAATACACATGCCGTTGTAATCGGGCGAGTTTCTACTTTCAGATGAAATAGGAATTTTTGGGTTAGGTCAATCCGTTCGTGAGATATGGCAGTTTGAAGCTAAGAAATGGTTGAGAGGCAAAAAATTTTTCGCAATTCTGCTGCTCCAAACGCTTAACCAGAGTGGCCTAGGGAAAAAATACACATACCGTTGTAATCGGGCGAGTTTCTACTTTCAGACGCAACAGGCATTTTTGGGTTAGGTCAATCCGTTCGCGAGATATGGGAGTTTGAAGCAAAAAAATGGTTGAGAAGGCAAAAAATTTTTCGCAATTCTGCTGCTCCAAACGCTTAACCAGAGTGGCCTAGGGAAAAAATACACATACCGTTGTAATCGGGCGAGTTTCTACTTTCAGATGCAATAGGAATTTTTGGGTTAGGTCAATCCGTTCGCGAGATATGGGAGTTTGAAGCCAAGAAATGGTTGAGAAGGCAAAAAATTTTTGGCAATTCTGCTGCTCCAAACGCTTAACCAGAATGGCCTAGGGAAAAAATACACATACCGTTGTAATCGGGCGAGTTTCTACTTTCAGACGCAACAGGCATTTTTGGGTTAGGTCAATCCGTTCGCGAGATATGGGAGTTTGAAGCCAAGAAATGGTTGAGAAGGCAAAAAATTTTTCGCAATTCTGCTGCTCCAAACGCTTAACCAGAGTGGCCTAGGGAAAAAATACACATACCGTTGTAATCGGGCGAGTTTCTACTTTCAGATGCAATAGGAATTTTTGGGTTAGGTCAATCCGTTCGCGAGATATGGGAGTTTGAAGCCAAGAAATGGTTGAGAAGGCAAAAAATTTTTCGCAATTCTGCTGCTCCAAACGCTTAACCAGAATGGCCTAGGGAAAAAATACACATACCGTTGTAATCGGGCGAGTTTCTACTTTCAGATGCAACAGGAATTTTTGGGTTAGGTCAATCCGTTCGCGAGATATGGGAGTTTAAAGCTAAGAAATGGTTGAGAAGACAACAAATTTTTCGCACTTCTGCTGCTCCAAACGCTTAACCAGAATGGCCTAGGGAAAAAATACAAATACCGTTGTAATCGGGCGAGATTCGACTTTCAGATGCAACAGGAATTTTTGGGTTAGGTCAATCCGTTCGCGAGATATGGGAGTTTGAAGCTAAGAAATGGTTGAGAAGACAACAAATTTTTCGCAATTCTGCTGCTCCAAATGCTTAACCAGAATGGTCTAGGGAAAAAATACACATACCGTTGTAATCGGGCGAGTTTCTACTTTCAGATGCAATAGGAATTTTTGGGTTAGGTCAATCCGTTCGCGAGATATGGGAGTTTGAAGCCAAGAAATGGTTGAGAAGGCAAAAAATTTATCGCAATTCTGCTGCTCCAAACGCTTAACCAGAATTGCCTAGGGAAAAAGTACACATACCGATGTAATCGGGCGAGTTTCTACTTTCAGATGCAATAGGAATTTTTGGGTTAGGTCAATCGGTTCGCGAGATATGGGAGTTTGAAGCCAAGAAATGGTTGAGAAGGCAAAAAATTTTTCGCAATTCTTCTGCTCCAAACGCTTAACCAGAATGGCCTAGGGAAAAAATACACATACCGTTGTAATCGGGCGAGGTTCTACTTTCAGATGCAACAGGAATTTTTGGGTTAGGTCAATCCGTTCGCGAGATATGGGAGTTTGAAGCTAAGAAATGGTTGAGAAGACCACAAATTTTTCGCACTTCTGCTGCTCCAAACGCTTAACCAGAATGGCCTAGGGAAAAAATACACATACCGTTGTAATCGGGCGAGATTCGAATTTCAGATGCAATAGGAATTTTTGGGTTAGGTCAATCCGTTCGCGAGATATGGGAGTTTGAAGCTAAGAAATGGTTGAGAAGACAACAAATTTTTCGCACTTCTGCTGCTCCAAACGCTTAACCAGAATGGTATAGGCAAAAAATACACATACCGTTGTAATCGGGCGAGTTTCTACTTTCAGATGCAATAGGAATTTTTGGGTTAGGTCAATCCGTTCGCGAGATATGGGAGTTTGAAGCCAAGAAATGGTTGAGAAGGCAAAAAATTTTTCGCAATTCTGCTGCTCCAAACGCTTAACCAGATTGGCCTAGGGAAAAAATACACATACCGTTGTAATCGGGCGAGTTTCTACTTTCAGACGCAACAGGCATTTTTGGGTTAGGTCAATCCGTTCGCGAGATATGGGAGTTTGAAGCCAAGAAATGGTTGAGAAGGCAAAAAATTTTTCGCAATTCTGCTGCTCCAAACGCTCAACCAGAATGGCCTAGGAAAAAAATACACATACCGTTGTAATCGGGGGAGTTTCTACTTTCAGACGCAACAGGAATTTTTGGGTTAGGACAATCCGTTCGCGAGATATGGGAGTTTGAAGCCAAGAAATGGTTGAGAAGGCAGAAAATTTTTCGCAATTCTGCTGCTCCAAACGCTTAACCAGAGTGGCCTAGGGAAAAATACACATACCGCTGTAATCGGGCGAGTTTCTACTTTCAGATGCAATAGGAATTTTTGGGTTAGGTCAATCCGTTCGCGAGATATGGGAGTTTGAAGCCAAGAAATGGTTGAGAAGGCAAAAAATTTTTCGCAATTCTGCTGCTCCAAACGCTTAACCAGAATGGCCTAGGGAAAAAATACACATACCGTTGTAATCGGGCGAGATTCGACTTTCAGATGCAATAGGAATTTTTAGGTTAGGTCAATCCGTTCGCGAGATATGGGAGTTTGAAGCTAAGAAATGGTTGAGAAGACAACAAATTTTTCGCACCTCTGCTGCTCCAAACGCTTAACCAGAATGGCCTAGGGAAAAAATACACATACCGTTGTAATCGGGCGAGTTTCTACTTTCAGACGCAACAGGCATTTTTGGGTTAGGTCAATCCGTTCGCGAGATATGGGAGTTTGATGCCAAGAAATGGTTGAGAAGGCAAAAAATTTTTCGCAATTCTGCTGCTCCAAACGCTTAACCAGAATGGCCTAGGGAAAAAATACACATACCGTTGTAATCGGGCGAGTTTCTACTTTCAGACGCAACAGGCATTTTTGGGTTAGGTCAATCCGTTCGCGAGATATGGGAGTTTGAAGCCAAGAAATGGTTGAGAAGGCAAAAAATTTTTCGCAATTCTTCTGCTCCAAACGCTTAACCAGAATGGCCTAGGGAAAAAATACACATACCGTTGTAATCGGGCGAGGTTCTACTTTCAGATGCAACAGGAATTTTTGGGTTAGGTCAATCCGTTCGCGAGATATGGGAGTTTGAAGCTAAGAAATGGTTGAGAAGACCTCAAATTTTTCGCACTTCTGCTGCTCCAAACGCTTAACCAGAATGGCCTAGGGAAAAAATACACATACCGTTGTAATCGGGCGAGATTCGAATTTCAGATGCAATAGGAATTTTTGGGTTAGGTCAATCCGTTCGCGAGATATGGGAGTTTGAAGCTAAGAAATGGTTGAGAAGACAACAAATTTTTCGCACTTCTGCTGCTCCAAACGCTTAACCAGAATGGTATAGGCAAAAAATACACATACCGTTGTAATCGGGCGAGTTTCTACTTTCAGACGCAACAGGAATTTTTGGGTTAGGTCAATCCGTTCTCGAGACATGGGAGTTTGAAGCCAAGAAATGGTTGAGAAGGCAAAAAATTTTTCGCACTTCTGCTGCTCCAAACGCTTAACCAGATTGGCCTAGGGAAAAAATACACATACCGTTGTAATCGGGCGAGTTTCTACTTTCAGATGCAATAGGAATTTTTGGGTTAGGTCAATCCGTTCGCGAGATATGGGAGTTTAAAGCTAAGAAATGGTTGAGAAGACAACAAATTTTTCGCACTTCTGCTGCTCCAATCGCTTAACCAGAATGGCCTAGGGAAAAAATACAAATACCGTTGTAATCGGGCGAGATTCGACTTTCAGATGCAACAGGAATTTTTGGGTTAGGTCAATCCGTTCGCGAGATATGGGAGTTTGAAGCTAAGAAATGGTTGAGAAGACAACAAATTTTTCGCAATTCTGCTGCTCCAAATGCTTAACCAGAATGGTCTAGGGAAAAAATACACATACCGTTGTAATCGGGCGAGTTTCTACTTTCAGATGCAATAGGAATTTTTGGGTTAGGTCAATCCGTTCGCGAGATATGGGAGTTTGAAGCCAAGAAATGGTTGAGAAGGCAAAAAATTTATCGCAATTCTGCTGCTCCAAACGCTTAACCAGAATTGCCTAGGGAAAAAGTACACATACCGCTGTAATCGGGCGAGTTTCTACTTTCAGATGCAATAGGAATTTTTGGGTTAGGTCAATCGGTTCGCGAGATATGGGAGTTTGAAGCCAAGAAATGGTTGAGAAGGCAAAAAATTTTTCGCAATTCTTCTGCTCCAAACGCTTAACCAGAATGGCCTAGGGAAAAAATACACATACCGTTGTAATCGGGCGAGGTTCTACTTTCAGATGCAACAGGAATTTTTGGGTTAGGTCAATCCGTTCGCGAGATATGGGAGTTTGAAGCTAAGAAATGGTTGAGAAGACCTCAAATTTTTCGCACTTCTGCTGCTCCAAACGCTTAACCAGAATGGCCTAGGGAAAAAATACACATACCGTTGTAATCGGGCGAGATTCGAATTTCAGATGCAATAGGAATTTTTGGGTTAGGTCAATCCGTTCGCGAGATATGGGAGTTTGAAGCTAAGAAATGGTTGAGAAGACAACAAATTTTTCGCACTTCTGCTGCTCCAAACGCTTAACCAGAATGGTATAGGCAAAAAATACACATACCGTTGTAATCGGGCGAGTTTCTACTTTCAGACGCAACAGGAATTTTTGGGTTAGGTCAATCCGTTCGCGAGACATGGGAGTTTGAATCCAAGAAATGGTTGAGAAGGCAAAAAATTTTTCGCACTTCTGCTGCTCCAAACGCTTAACCAGATTGGCCTAGGGAAAAAATACACATACCGTTGTAATCGGGCGAGTTTCTACTTTCAGATGCAATAGGAATTTTTGGGTTAGGTCTATCCTTTCGCGAGATATGGGAGTTTGAAACTAAGAAATGGTTGAGAAGACAACAAATTTTTCGCACTTCTGCTGCTCCAAACGCTCAACCAGAATGGCCTAGGAAAAAAATACACATACCGTTGTAATCGGGGGAGTTTCTACTTTCAGACGCAACAGGAATTTTTGGGTTAGGACAATCCGTTCGCGAGATATGGGAGTTTGAAGCCAAGAAATGGTTGAGAAGGCAGAAAATTTTTCGCAATTCTGCTGCTCCAAACGCTTAACCAGAGTGGCCTAGGGAAAAAATACACATACCGCTGTAATCGGGCGAGTTTCTACTTTCAGATGCAATAGGAATTTTTGGGTTAGGTCAATCCGTTCGCGAGATATGGGAGTTTGAAGCCAAGAAATGGTTGAGAAGGCAAAAAATTTTTCGCAATTCTGCTGCTCCAAACGCTTAACCAGAATGGCCTAGGGAAAAAATACACATACCGTTGTAATCGGGCGAGATTCGACTTTCAGATGCAATAGGAATTTTTAGGTTAGGTCAATCCGTTCGCGAGATATGGGAGTTTGAAGCTAAGAAATGGTTGAGAAGACAACAAATTTTTCGCACCTCTGCTGCTCCAAACGCTTAACCAGAATGGCCTAGGGAAAAAATACACATACCGTTGTAATCGGGCGAGTTTCTACTTTCAGACGCAACAGGCATTTTTGGGTTAGGTCAATCCGTTCGCGAGATATGGGAGTTTGAAGCCAAGAAATGGTTGAGAAGGCAAAAAATTTTTCGCAATTCTGCTGCTCCAAACGCTTAACCAGAATGGCCTAGGGAAAAAATACACATACCGTTGTAATCGGGCGAGTTTCTACTTTCAGACGCAACAGGCATTTTTGGGTTAGGTCAATCCGTTCGCGAGATATGGGAGTTTGAAGCCAAGAAATGGTTGAGAAGGCAAAAAATTTTTCGCAATTCTTCTGCTCCAAACGCTTAACCAGAATGGCCTAGGGAAAAAATACACATACCGTTGTAATCGGGCGAGGTTCTACTTTCAGATGCAACAGGAATTTTTGGGTTAGGTCAATCCGTTCGCGAGATATGGGAGTTTGAAGCTAAGAAATGGTTGAGAAGACCTCAAATTTTTCGCACTTCTGCTGCTCCAAACGCTTAACCAGAATGGCCTAGGGAAAAAATACACATACCGTTGTAATCGGGCGAGATTCGAATTTCAGATGCAATAGGAATTTTTGGGTTAGGTCAATCCGTTCGCGAGATATGGGAGTTTGAAGCTAAGAAATGGTTGAGAAGACAACAAATTTTTCGCACTTCTGCTGCTCCAAACGCTTAACCAGAATGGTATAGGCAAAAAATACACATACCGTTGTAATCGGGCGAGTTTCTACTTTCAGACGCAACAGGAATTTTTGGGTTAGGTCAATCCGTTCTCGAGACATGGGAGTTTGAAGCCAAGAAATGGTTGAGAAGGCAAAAAATTTTTCGCACTTCTGCTGCTCCAAACGCTTAACCAGATTGGCCTAGGGAAAAAATACACATACCGTTGTAATCGGGCGAGTTTCTACTTTCAGATGCAATAGGAATTTTTGGGTTAGGTCTATCCTTTCGCGAGATATGGGAGTTTGAAACTAAGAAATGGTTGAGAAGACAACAAATTTTTCGCACTTCTGCTGCTCCAAACGCTCAACCAGAATGGCCTAGGAAAAAAATACACATACCGTTGTAATCGGGGGAGTTTCTACTTTCAGACGCAACAGGAATTTTTGGGTTAGGACAATCCGTTCGCGAGATATGGGAGTTTGAAGCCAAGAAATGGTTGAGAAGGCAGAAAATTTTTCGCAATTCTGCTGCTCCAAACGCTTAACCAGAGTGGCCTAGGGAAAAAATACACATACCGCTGTAATCGGGCGAGTTTCTACTTTCAGATGCAATAGGAATTTTTGGGTTAGGTCAATCCGTTCGCGAGATATGGGAGTTTGAAGCCAAGAAATGGTTGAGAAGGCAAAAAATTTTTCGCAATTCTGCTGCTCCAAACGCTTAACCAGAATGGCCTAGGGAAAAAATACACATACCGTTGTAATCGGGCGAGTTTCTACTTTCAGATGCAACAGGAATTTTTGGGTTAGGTCAATCCGTTCGCGAGATATGGGAGTTTGAAGCTAAGAAATGGTTGAGAAGACAACAAATTTTTCGCACTTCTGCTGCTCCAAACGCTTAACCAGAATGGCCTAGGAAAAAAATACACATACCGTTGTAATCGGGGGAGTTTCTACTTTCAGACGCAACAGGAATTTTTGGGTTAGGACAATCCGTTCGCGAGATATGGGAGTTTGAAGCCAAGAAATGGTTGAGAAGGCAGAAAATTTTTCGCAATTCTGCTGCTCCAAACGCTTAACCAGAGTGGCCTAGGGAAAAAATACACATACCGCTGTAATCGGGCGAGTTTCTACTTTCAGATGCAATAGGAATTTTTGGGTTAGGTCAATCCGTTCGCGAGATATGGGAGTTTGAAGCCAAGAAATGGTTGAGAAGGCAAAAAATTTTTCGCAATTCTGCTGCTCCAAACGCTTAACCAGAATGGCCTAGGGAAAAAATACACATACCGTTGTAATCGGGCGAGTTTCTACTTTCAGACGCTACAGGCATTTTTGGGTTAGGTCAATCCGTTCGCGAGATATGGGAGTTTGAAGCAAAGAAATGGTTGAGAAGGCAAAAAATTTTTCGCAATTCTGCTGCTCCAAACGCTTAACCAGAGTGGCCTAGGGAAAAAATACACATACCGTTGTAATCGGGCGAGTTTCTACTTTCAGATGCAATAGGAATTTTTGGGTTAAGTCAATCCGTTCGCGAGATATGGGAGTTTGAAGCCAAGAAATGGTTGAGAAGGCAAAAAATTTTTCGCAATTCTGCTGCTCCAAACGCTTAACCAGAATGGCCTAGGGAAAAAATACACATACCGTTGTAATCGGGCGAGTTTCTACTTTCAGACGCAACAGGCATTTTTGGGTTAGGTCAATCCGTTCTCGAGACATGGGAGTTTGAAGCCAAGAAATGGTTGAGAAGGCAAAAAATTTTTCGCACTTCTGCTGCTCCAAACGCTTAACCAGATTGGCCTAGGGAAAAAATACACATACCGTTGTAATCGGGCGAGTTTCTACTTTCAGATGCAATAGGAATTTTTGGGTTAGGTCTATCCTTTCGCGAGATATGGGAGTTTGAAACTAAGAAATGGTTGAGAAGACAACAAATTTTTCGCACTTCTGCTGCTCCAAACGCTCAACCAGAATGGCCTAGGAAAAAAATACACATACCGTTGTAATCGGGGGAGTTTCTACTTTCAGACGCAACAGGAATTTTTGGGTTAGGACAATCCGTTCGCGAGATATGGGAGTTTGAAGCCAAGAAATGGTTGAGAAGGCAGAAAATTTTTCGCAATTCTGCTGCTCCAAACGCTTAACCAGAGTGGCCTAGGGAAAAAATACACATACCGCTGTAATCGGGCGAGTTTCTACTTTCAGATGCAATAGGAATTTTTGGGTTAGGTCAATCCGTTCGCGAGATATGGGAGTTTGAAGCCAAGAAATGGTTGAGAAGGCAAAAAATTTTTCGCAATTCTGCTGCTCCAAACGCTTAACCAGAATGGCCTAGGGAAAAAATACACATACCGTTGTAATCGGGCGAGTTTCTACTTTCAGATGCAACAGGAATTTTTGGGTTAGGTCAATCCGTTCGCGAGATATGGGAGTTTGAAGCTAAGAAATGGTTGAGAAGACAACAAATTTTTCGCACTTCTGCTGCTCCAAACGCTTAACCAGAATGGCCTAGGAAAAAAATACACATACCGTTGTAATCGGGGGAGTTTCTACTTTCAGACGCAACAGGAATTTTTGGGTTAGGACAATCCGTTCGCGAGATATGGGAGTTTGAAGCCAAGAAATGGTTGAGAAGGCAGAAAATTTTTCGCAATTCTGCTGCTCCAAACGCTTAACCAGAGTGGCCTAGGGAAAAAATACACATACCGCTGTAATCGGGCGAGTTTCTACTTTCAGATGCAATAGGAATTTTTGGGTTAGGTCAATCCGTTCGCGAGATATGGGAGTTTGAAGCCAAGAAATGGTTGAGAAGGCAAAAAATTTTTCGCAATTCTGCTGCTCCAAACGCTTAACCAGAATGGCCTAGGGAAAAAATACACATACCGTTGTAATCGGGCGAGTTTCTACTTTCAGACGCTACAGGCATTTTTGGGTTAGGTCAATCCGTTCGCGAGATATGGGAGTTTGAAGCAAAGAAATGGTTGAGAAGGCAAAAAATTTTTCGCAATTCTGCTGCTCCAAACGCTTAACCAGAGTGGCCTAGGGAAAAAATACACATACCGTTGTAATCGGGCGAGTTTCTACTTTCAGATGCAATAGGAATTTTTGGGTTAAGTCAATCCGTTCGCGAGATATGGGAGTTTGAAGCCAAGAAATGGTTGAGAAGGCAAAAAATTTTTCGCAATTCTGCTGCTCCAAACGCTTAACCAGAATGGCCTAGGGAAAAAATACACATACCGTTGTAATCGGGCGAGTTTCTACTTTCAGACGCAACAGGCATTTTTGGGTTAGGTCAATCCGTTCGCGAGATATGGGAGTTTGAAGCCAAGAAATGGTTGAGAAGGCAAAAAATTTTTCGCAATTCTGCTGCTCCAAACGCTTAACCAGAGTGGCCTAGGGAAAAAATACACATACCGTTGTAATCGGGCGAGTTTCTACTTTCAGATGCAATAGGAATTTTTGGGTTAGGTCAATCCGTTCGCGAGATATGGGAGTTTGAAGCCAAAAAATGGTTGAGAAGGCAAAAAATTTTTCGCAATTCTGCTGCTCCAAACGCTTAACCAGAATGGCCTAGGGAAAAAATACACATACCGTTGTAATCGGGCGAGTTTCTACTTTCAGATGCAACAGGAATTTTTGGGTTAGGTCAATCCGTTCGCGAGATATGGGAGTTTGAAGCTAAGAAATGGTTGAGAAGACAACAAATTTTTCGCACTTCTGCTGCTCCAAACGCTTAACCAGAATGGCCTAGGGAAAAAATACAAATACCGTTGTAATCGGGCGAGATTCGACTTTCAGATGCAACAGGAATTTTTGGGTTAGGTCAATCCGTTCGCGAGATATGGGAGTTTGAAGCTAAGAAATGGTTGAGAAGACAACAAATTTTTCGCACTTCTGCTGCTCCAAACGCTTAACCAGAATGGTCTAGGGAAAAAATACGCATACCGTTGTAATCGGGCGAGATTCTACTTTCAGATGCAATAGGAATTTTTGGGTTAGGTCAATCCGTTCGCGAGATATGGGAGTTTGAAGCCAAGAAATGGTTGAGAAGGCAAAAAATTTATCGCAATTCTGCTTCTCCAAACGCTTAACCAGAATTGCCTAGGGAAAAAATACACATACCGCTGTAATCGGGCGAGTTTCTACTTTCAGATGCAATAGGAATTTTTGGGTTAGGTCTATCCTTTCGCGAGATATGGGAGTTTGAAACTAAGAAATGGTTGAGAAGACAACAAATTTTTCGCACTTCTGCTGCTCCAAACGCTCAACCAGAATGGCCTAGGAAAAAAATACACATACCGTTGTAATCGGGGGAGTTTCTACTTTCAGACGCAACAGGAATTTTTGGGTTAGGACAATCCGTTCGCGAGATATGGGAGCTTGAAGCCAAGAAATGGTTGAGAAGGCAGAAAATTTTTCGCAATTCTGCTGCTCCAAACGCTTAACCAGAGTGGCCTAGGGAAAAAATACACATACCGCTGTAATCGGGCGAGTTTCTACTTTCAGATGCAAAAGGAATTTTTGGGTTAGGTCAATCCGTTCGCGAGATATGGGAGTTTGAAGCCAAGAAATGGTTGAGAAGGCAAAAAATTTTTCGCAATTCTGCTGATCCAAACGCTTAACCAGAATGGCCTAGGGAAAAAATACACATACCGTTGTAATCGGGCGAGTTTCTACTTTCAGATGCAACAGGAATTTTTGGGTTAGGTCAATCCGTTCGCGAGATATGGGAGTTTGAAGCTAAGAAATGGTTGAGAACACAACAAATTCTTCGCACTTCTGCTGCTCCAAACGCTTAACCAGAATGGTATAGGCAAAAAATACACATACCGTTGTAATCGGGCGAGTTTCTACTTTCAGACGCAAGAGGAATTTTTGGGTTAGGTCAATCCGTTCGCGAGATATGGGAGTTTGAAGCCAAGAAATGGTTGAGAAGGCAAAAAATTTTTCGCAATTCTGCTGCTCCAAACGCTTAACCAGATTGGCCTAGGGAAAAAATACACATACCGTTGTAATCGGGCGAGTTTCTACTTTCAGATGCAATAGGAATTTTTGGGTTAGGTCAATCGTTTCGCGAGATATGGGCGTTTGAAACTAAGAAATGGTTGAGAAGACAACAAATTTTTCGCACTTCTGCTGCTCCAAACGCTCAACCAGAATGGCCTAGGAAAAAAATACACATACGGTTGTAATCGGGGGAGTTTCTACTTTCAGACGCAACAGGAATTTTTGGGTTAGGACAATCCGTTCGCGAGATATGGGAGTTTGAAGCCAAGAAATGGTTGAGAAGGCAGAAAATTTTTCGCAATTCTGCTGCTCCAAACGCTTAACCAGAGTGGCCTAGGGAAAAAATACACATACCGCTGTAATCGGGCGAGTTTCTACTTTCAGATGCAATAGGAATTTTTGGGTTAGGTCAATCCGTTCGCGAGATATGGGAGTTTGAAGCAAAGAAATGGTTGAGAAGGCAAAAAATTTTTCGCAATTCTGCTGCTCCAAACGCTTAACCAGAATGGCCTAGGGAAAAAATACACATACCGTTGTAATCGGGCGAGTTTCTACTTTCAGATGCAACAGGAATTTTTGGGTTAGGTCAATCCGTTCGCGAGATATGGGAGTTTGAAGCAAAGAAATGGTTGAGAAGGCAAAAAATTTTTCGCAATTCTGCTGCTCCAAACGCTTAACCAGAATGGCCTGGGGAAAAAATACACATACCGTTGTAATCGGGCGAGTTTCTACTTTCAGATGAAATAGGAATTTTTGGGTTAGGTCAATCCGTTCGTGAGATATGGCAGTTTGAAGCTAAGAAATGGTTGAGAAGACAACAAATTTTTCGCACCCCTGCTGCTCCAAACGCTTAACCAGAATGGCCTAGGGAAAAAATACACATACCGTTGTAATCGGGCGAGTTTCTACTTTCAGACGCAACAGGCATTTTTGGGTTAGGTCAATCCGTTCGCGAGATATGGGAGTTTGAAGCAAAGAAATGGTTGAGGAGGCAAAAAATTTTTCGCAATTCTGCTGCTCCAAACGCTTAACCAGAATGGCCTGGGGAAAAAATACACATACTGTTGTAATCGGGCGAGTTTCTACTTTCAGATGAAATAGGAATTTTTGGGTTAGGTCAATCCGTTCGCGAGATATGGGAGTTTGAAGCCAAGAAATGGTTGAGAAGGCAAAAAATTTTTCGCAATTCTGCTGCTCCAAATGCTTAACCAGAATGGTCTAGGGAAAAAATACACATACCGTTGTAATCGGGCGAGTTTCTACTTTCAGATGCAATAGGAATTTTTGGGTTAGGTCAATCCGTTCGCGAGATATGGGAGTTTGAACCAAGAAATGGTTGAGAAGGCAAAAAATTTATCGCAATTCTGCTGCTCCAAACGCTTAACCAGAATTGCCTAGGGAAAAAGTACACATACCGCTGTAATCGGGCGAGTTTCTACTTTCAGATGCAATAGGAATTTTTGGGTTAGGTCAATCGGTTCGCGAGATATGGGAGTTTGAAGCCAAGAAATGGTTGAGAAGGCAAAAAATTTTTCGCAATTCTTCTGCTCCAAACGCTTAACCAGAATGGCCTAGGGAAAAAAATACACATACCGTTGTAATCGGGCGAGTTTCTACTTTCAGATGCAACAGGAATTTTTGGGTTAGGTCAATCCGTTCGCGAGATATGGGAGTTTGAAGCTAAGAAATGGTTGAGAAGACCACAAATTTTTCGCACTTCTGCTGCTCCAAACGCTTAACCAGAATGGCCTAGGGAAAAAATACACATACCGTTGTAATCGGGCGAGATTCGAATTTCAGATGCAATAGGAATTTTTGGGTTAGGTCAATCCGTTCGCGAGATATGGGAGTTTGAAGCTAAGAAATGGTTGAGAAGACAACAAATTTTTCGCACTTCTGCTGCTCCAAACGCTTAACCAGAGTGGCCTAGGGAAAAAATACACATACCGTTGTAATCGGGCGAGTTTCTACTTTCAGACGCAACAGGAATTTTTGGGTTAGGTCAATCCGTTCGCGAGATATGGGAGTTTGAAGCCAAGAAATGGTTGAGAAGGCAAAAAATTTTTCGCACTTCTGCTGCTCCAAACGCTTAACCAGATTGGCCTAGGGAAAAAATACACATACCGTTGTAATCGGGCGAGTTTCTACTTTCAGATGCAATAGGAATTTTTGGGTTAGGTCTATCCTTTCGCGAGATATGGGAGTTTGAAACTAAGAAATGGTTGAGAAGACAACAAATTTTTCGCACTTCTGCTGCTCCAAACGCTCAACCAGAATGGCCTAGGAAAAAAATACACATACCGTTGTAATCGGGGGAGTTTCTACTTTCAGACGCAACAGGAATTTTTGGGTTAGGACAATCCGTTCGCGAGATATGGGAGTTTGAAGCCAAGAAATGGTTGAGAAGGCAGAAAATTTTTCGCAATTCTGCTGCTCCAAACGCTTAACCAGAGTGGCCTAGGGAAAAAATACACATACCGCTGTAATCGGGCGAGTTTCTACTTTCAGATGCAATAGGAATTTTTGGGTTAGGTCAATCCGTTCGCGAGATATGGGAGTTTGAAGCCAAGAAATGGTTGAGAAGGCAAAAAATTTTTCGCAATTCTGCTGCTCCAAACGCTTAACCAGAATGGCCTAGGAAAAAAATACACATACCGTTGTAATCGGGCGAGATTCGACTTTCAGATGCAATAGGAATTTTTGGGTTAGGTCAATCCGTTCGCGAGATATGGGAGTTTGAAGCTAAGAAATGGTTGAGAAGACAACAAATTTTTCGCACCTCTGCTGCTCCAAACGCTTAACCAGAATGGCCTAGGGAAAAAATACACATACCGTTGTAATCGGGCGAGTTTCTACTTTCAGACGCAACAGGCATTTTTGGGTTAGGTCAATCCGTTCGCGAGATATGGGAGTTTGAAGCAAAGAAATGGTTGAGAAGGCAAAAAATTTTTCGCAATTCTGCTGCTCCAAACGCTTAACCAGATTGGCCTAGGGAAAAAATACACATACCGTTGTAATCGGGCGAGTTTCTACTTTCAGATGCAATAGGAATTTTTGGGTTAGGTCAATCCGTTCGCGAGATATGGGAGTTTGAAGCCAAGAAATGGTTGAGAAGGCAAAAATTTTTCGCAATTCTGCTGCTCCAAACGCTTAACCAGAATGGCCTAGGGAAAAAATACACATACCGTTGTAATCGGGGGAGTTTCTACTTTCAGACGCAACAGGAATTTTTGGGTTAGGACAATCCGTTCGCGAGATATGGGAGCTTGAAGCCAAGAAATGGTTGAGAAGGCAGAAAATTTTTCGCAATTCTGCTGCTCCAAACGCTTAACAAGAATGTCCTAGGGAAAAAATACACATACCGTTGTAATCGGGCGAGATTCGAATTTCAGATGCAATAGGAATTTTTGGGTTAGGTCAATCCGTTCGCGAGATATGGGAGTTTGAAGCTAAGAAATGGTTGAGAAGACAACAAATTTTTCGCAATTCTGCTGCTCCAAACGCTTAACCAGAATGGTATAGGCAAAAAATACACATACCGTTGTAATCGGGCGAGTTTCTACTTTCAGACGCAACAGGAATTTTTGGGATAGGTCAATCCGTTCGCGAGATATGGGAGTTTGAAGCCAAGAAATGGTTGAGAAGGCAAAAAATTTTTCGCAATTCTGCTGCTCCAAACGCTTAACCAGAGTGGCCTAGGGAAAAAATACACATACCGCTGTAATCGGGCAAGTTTCTACTTTCAGATGCAATAGGAATTTTTGGGTTAGGTCAATCCGTTCGCGAGATATGGGAGTTTGAAGCCAAGAAATGGTTGAGAAGGCAAAAAATTTTTCGCAATTCTGCTGCTCCAAACGCTTAGGCAGAATGGCCTAGGGAAAAAATGCACATACCGTTGTAATCGGGGGAGTTTCTACTTTCAGATGCAACAGGAATTTTTGGGTTAGGTCAATCCGTTCGCGAGATATGGGAGTTTGAAGCTAAGAAATGGTTGAGAAGACAACAAATTTTTCGCACTTCTGCTGCTCCAAACGCTTAACCAGAGTGGCCTAGGGAAAAAATACACATACCGTTGTAATCGGGCGAGATTCGACTTTCAGATGCAATAGGAATTTTTGGGTTAGGTCAATCCGTTCGCGAGATATGGGAGTTTGAAGCTAAGAAATGGTTGAGAAGACAACAAATTCTTCGCACTTCTGCTGCTCCAAACGCTTAACCAGAATGGCCTAGGGGAAAAATACACATGCCGTTGTAATCTGGCGAGTTTCTACTTTCAGACGCTACAGGAATTTTTGGGTTAGGTCAATCCGTTCGCGAGATATGGGAGTTTGACGCTAAGAAATGGTTGAGAGGACAACAAATTTTTCGCAATTCTGCTGCTCTAAACGCTTAACCAGAATGGCCTAGGGAAAAAATACACATACCGTTGTAATCGGGCGAGTTTCTACTTTCAGATGCAACAGGAATTTTTGGGTTAGGACAATCCGTTCGCGAGATATGGGAGTTTGAAGCCAAGAAATGGTTGAGAAGGCAGAAAATTTTTCGCAATTCTGCTGCTCCAAACGCTTAACAAGAATGTCCTAGGGAAAAAATACACATACCGTTGTAATCGGGCGAGTTTCTACTTTCAGATGCAACAGGAATTTTTGGGTTAGGTCAATCCGTTCGCGAGATATGGGAGTTTGACACTAAGAAATGGTTGAGAAGGCAAAAAATTTATCGCAATTCTGCTTCTCCAAACGCTTAACCAGAATTGCCTAGGGAAAAAATACACATACCGCTGTAATCGGGCGAGTTTCTACTTTCAGTTGCAATAGGAATTTTTGGGTTAGGTCTATCCTTTCGCGAGATATGGGAGTTTGAAACTAAGAAATGGTTGAGAAGACAACAAATTTTTCGCACTTCTGCTGCTCCAAACGCTCAACCAGAATGGCCTAGGAAAAAAATACACATACCGTTGTAATCGGGGGAGTTTCTACTTTCAGACGCAACAGGAATTTTTGGGTTAGGACAATCCGTTCGCGAGATATGGGAGCTTGAAGCCAAGAAATGGTTGAGAAGGCAGAAAATTTTTCGCAATTCTGCTGCTCCAAACGCTTAACCAGAGTGGCCTAGGGAAAAAATACACATACCGCTGTAATCGGGCGAGTTTCTACTTTCAGACGCAACAGGAATTTTTGGGTTAGGACAATCCGTTCGCGAGATATGGGAGTTTGAAGCCAAGAAATGGTTGAGAAGGCAGAAAATTTTTCGCAATTCTGCTGCTCCAAACGCTTAACCAGAGTGGCCTAGGGAAAAAATACACATACCGCTGTAATCGGGCGAGTTTCTACTTTCAGATGCAATAGGAATTTTTGGGTTAGGTCAATCCGTTCGCGAGATATGGGAGTTTGAAGCCAAGAAATGGTTGAGAAGGCAAAAAATTTTTCGCAATTCTGCTGCTCCAAACGCTTAACCAGAATGGCCTAGGAAAAAAATACACATACCGTTGTAATCGGGCGAGATTCGACTTTCAGATGCAATAGGAATTTTTGGGTTAGGTCAATCCGTTCGCGAGATATGGGAGTTTGAAGCTAAGAAATGGTTGAGAAGACAACAAATTTTTCGCACCTCTGCTGCTCCAAACGCTTAACCAGAATGGCCTAGGGAAAAAATACACATACCGTTGTAATCGGGCGAGTTTCTACTTTCAGACGCAACAGGCATTTTTGGGTTAGGTCAATCCGTTCGCGAGATATGGGAGTTTGAAGCAAAGAAATGGTTGAGAAGGCAAAAAATTTTTCGCAATTCTGCTGCTCCAAACGCTTAACCAGAGTGGCCTAGGGAAAAAATACACATACCGTTGTAATCGGGCGAGTTTCTACTTTCAGATGCAATAGGAATTTTTGGGTTAGGTCAATCCGTTCGCGAGATATGGGAGTTTGAAGCCAAGAAATGGTTGAGAAGGCAAAAAATTTTTCGCAATTCTGCTGCTCCAAACGCTTAACCAGAATGGCCTAGGGAAAAAATACACATACCGTTGTAATCGGGGGAGTTTCTACTTTCAGACGCAACAGGAATTTTTGGGTTAGGACAATCCGTTCGCGAGATATGGGAGCTTGAAGCCAAGAAATGGTTGAGAAGGCAGAAAATTTTTCGCAATTCTGCTGCTCCAAACGCTTAACAAGAATGTCCTAGGGAAAAAATACACATACCGTTGTAATCGGGCGAGATTCGAATTTCAGATGCAATAGGAATTTTTGGGTTAGGTCAATCCGTTCGCGAGATATGGGAGTTTGAAGCTAAGAAATGGTTGAGAAGACAACAAATTTTTCGCAATTCTGCTGCTCCAAACGCTTAACCAGAATGGTATAGGCAAAAAATACACATACCGTTGTAATCGGGCGAGTTTCTACTTTCAGACGCAACAGGAATTTTTGGGATAGGTCAATCCGTTCGCGAGATATGGGAGTTTGAAGCCAAGAAATGGTTGAGAAGGCAAAAAATTTTTCGCAATTCTGCTGCTCCAAACGCTTAACCAGAGTGGCCTAGGGAAAAAATACACATACCGCTGTAATCGGGCAAGTTTCTACTTTCAGATGCAATAGGAATTTTTGGGTTAGGTCAATCCGTTCGCGAGATATGGGAGTTTGAAGCCAAGAAATGGTTGAGAAGGCAAAAAATTTTTCGCAATTCTGCTGCTCCAAACGCTTAGGCAGAATGGCCTAGGGAAAAAATGCACATACCGTTGTAATCGGGGGAGTTTCTACTTTCAGATGCAACAGGAATTTTTGGGTTAGGTCAATCCGTTCGCGAGATATGGGAGTTTGAAGCTAAGAAATGGTTGAGAAGACAACAAATTTTTCGCACTTCTGCTGCTCCAAACGCTTAACCAGAGTGGCCTAGGGAAAAAATACACATACCGTTGTAATCGGGCGAGATTCGACTTTCAGATGCAATAGGAATTTTTGGGTTAGGTCAATCCGTTCGCGAGATATGGGAGTTTGAAGCTAAGAAATGGTTGAGAAGACAACAAATTCTTCGCACTTCTGCTGCTCCAAACGCTTAACCAGAATGGCCTAGGGGAAAAATACACATGCCGTTGTAATCTGGCGAGTTTCTACTTTCAGACGCTACAGGAATTTTTGGGTTAGGTCAATCCGTTCGCGAGATATGGGAGTTTGACGCTAAGAAATGGTTGAGAGGACAACAAATTTTTCGCAATTCTGCTGCTCTAAACGCTTAACCAGAATGGCCTAGGGAAAAAATACACATACCGTTGTAATCGGGCGAGTTTCTACTTTCAGATGCAACAGGAATTTTTGGGTTAGGACAATCCGTTCGCGAGATATGGGAGTTTGAAGCCAAGAAATGGTTGAGAAGGCAGAAAATTTTTCGCAATTCTGCTGCTCCAAACGCTTAACAAGAATGTCCTAGGGAAAAAATACACATACCGTTGTAATCGGGCGAGTTTCTACTTTCAGATGCAACAGGAATTTTTGGGTTAGGTCAATCCGTTCGCGAGATATGGGAGTTTGACACTAAGAAATGGTTGAGAAGGCAAAAAATTTATCGCAATTCTGCTTCTCCAAACGCTTAACCAGAATTGCCTAGGGAAAAAATACACATACCGCTGTAATCGGGCGAGTTTCTACTTTCAGTTGCAATAGGAATTTTTGGGTTAGGTCTATCCTTTCGCGAGATATGGGAGTTTGAAACTAAGAAATGGTTGAGAAGACAACAAATTTTTCGCACTTCTGCTGCTCCAAACGCTCAACCAGAATGGCCTAGGAAAAAAATACACATACCGTTGTAATCGGGGGAGTTTCTACTTTCAGACGCAACAGGAATTTTTGGGTTAGGACAATCCGTTCGCGAGATATGGGAGCTTGAAGCCAAGAAATGGTTGAGAAGGCAGAAAATTTTTCGCAATTCTGCTGCTCCAAACGCTTAACCAGAGTGGCCTAGGGAAAAAATACACATACCGCTGTAATCGGGCGAGTTTCTACTTTCAGATGCAATAGGAATTTTTGGGTTAGGTCAATCCGTTCGCGAGATATGGGAGTTTGAAGCCAAGAAATGGTTGAGAAGGCAAAAAATTTTTCACAATTCTGCTGCTCCAAACGCTTAACCAGAATGGCCTAGGGAAAAAATACACATACCGTTGTAATCGGGCGAGATTCGAATTTCAGATGCAATAGGAATTTTTGGGTTAGGTCAATCCGTTCGCGAGATATGGGAGTTTGAAGCTAAGAAATGGTTGAGAAGACAACAAATTTTTCGCAATTCTGCTGCTCCAAACGCTTAACCAGAATGGTATAGGCAAAAAATACACATACCGTTGTAATCGGGCGAGTTTCTACTTTCAGACGCAACAGGAATTTTTGGGTTAGGTCAATCCGTTCGCGAGATATGGGAGTTTGAAGCCAAGAAATGGTTGAGAAGGCAAAAAATTTTTCGCAATTCTGCTGCTCCAAACGCTTAACCAGAGTGGCCTAGGGAAAAAATACACATACCGCTGTAATCGGGCGAGTTTCTACTTTCAGATGCAATAGGAATTTTTGGGTTAGGTCAATCCGTTCGCGAGATATGGGAGTTTGAAGCCAAGAAATGGTTGAGAAGGCAAAAAATTTTTCGCAATTCTGCTGCTCCAAACGCTTAGCCAGAATGGCCTAGGGAAAAAATGCACATACCGTTGTAATCGGGGGAGTTTCTACTTTCAGATGCAACAGGAGTTTTTGGGTTAGGTCAATCCGTTCGCGAGATATGGGAGTTTGAAGCTAAGAAATGGTTGAGAAGACAACAAATTTTTCGCACTTCTGCTGCTCCAAACGCTTAACCAGAGTGGCCTAGGGAAAAAATACACATACCGTTGTAATCGGGCGAGATTCGACTTTCAGATGCAATAGGAATTTTTGGGTTAGGTCAATCCGCTCGCGAGATATGGGAGTTTGAAGCTAAGAAATGGTTGAGAAGACAACAAATTTTTCGCACTTCTGCTGCTCCAAACGCTTAACCAGAATGGCCTAGGGGAAAAATACACATGCCGTTGTAATCTGGCGAGTTTCTACTTTCAGACGCTACAGGAATTTTTGGGTTAGGTCAATCCGTTCGCGAGATATGGGAGTTTGACGCTAAGAAATGGTTGAGAGGACAACAAATTTTTCGCAATTCTGCTGCTCCAAACGCTTAACCAGAATGGCCTAGGGAAAAAATACACATACCGTTGTAATCGGGGGAGTTTCTACTTTCAGATGCAACAGGAATTTTTGGGTTAGGTCAATCCGTTCGCGAGATATGGGAGTTTGAAGCTAAGAAATGGTTGAGAAGACAACAAATTTTTCGCACTTCTGCTGCTCCAAACGCTTAACCAGAATGGCCTAGGGAAAAAATACACATACCGTTGTAATCGGGCGAGATTCGACTTTCAGATGCAATAGGAATTTTTGGGTTAGGTCAATCCGTTCGCGAGATATGGGAGTTTGACGCTAAGAAATGGTTGAGAGGACAACAAATTTTTCGCAATTCTGCTGCTCTAAACGCTTAACCAGAATGGCCTAGGGAAAAAATACACATACCGTTGTAATCGGGCGAGTTTCTACTTTCAGATGCAACAGGAATTTTTGGGTTAGGTCAATCCGTTCGCGAGATATGGGAGTTTGAAGCTAAGAAATGGTTGAGAAGACAACAAATTTTTCGCACTTCTGCTGCTCCAAACGCTTAACCAGAATGGCCTAGGGAAAAAATACACATACCGTTGTAATCGGGCGAGATTCGACTTTCAGATGCAATAGGAATTTTTGGGTTAGGTCAATCCGTTCGCGAGATATGGGAGTTTGAAGCTAAGAAATGGTTGAGAAGACAACAAATTTTTCGCACTTCTGCTGCTCCAAACGCTTAACCAGAATGGCCTAGGGGAAAAATACACATGCCGTTGTAATCTGGCGAGTTTCTACTTTCAGACGCTACAGGAATTTTTGGGTTAGGTCAATCCGTTCGCGAGATATGGGAGTTTGACGCTAAGAAATGGTTGAGAGGACAACAAATTTTTCGCAATTCTGCTGCTCTAAACGCTTAACCAGAATGGCCTAGGGAAAAAATACACATACCGTTGTAATCGGGCGAGTTTCTACTTTCAGATGCAACAGGAATTTTTGGGTTAGGACAATCCGTTCGCGAGATATGGGAGTTTGAAGCCAAGAAATGGTTGAGAAGGCAGAAAATTTTTCGCAATTCTGCTGCTCCAAACGCTTAACAAGAATGGCCTAGGGAAAAAATACACATACCGTTGTAATCGGGCGAGTTTCTACTTTCAGATGCAACAGGAATTTTTGGGTTAGGTCAATCCGTTCGCGAGATATGGGAGTTTGACACTAAGAAATGGTTGAGAGGACAACAAATTTTTCGCAATTCTGCTGCTCCAAACGCTTAACCAGAATGGCCTAGGGAAAAAATACACATACCGTTGTAATCGGGCGAGTTTCTACTTTCAGATGCAACAGGAATTTTTGGGTTAGGACAATCCGTTCGCGAGATATGGGAGTTTGAAGCCAAGAAATGGTTGAGAAGGCAGAAAATTTTTCGCAATTCTGCTGCTCCAAACGCTTAACCAGAATGGCCTAGGGAAAAAATACACATACCGTTGTAATCGGGCGAGATTCGAATTTCAGATGCAACAGGAATTTTTGGGTTAGGACAATCCGTTCGCGAGATATGGGAGTTTGAAGCCAAGAAATGGTTGAGAAGGCAGAAAATTTTTCGCAATTCTGCTGCTCCAAACGCTTAACAAGAATGGCCTAGGGAAAAAATACACATACCGTTGTAATCGGGCGAGTTTCTACTTTCAGATGCAACAGGAATTTTTGGGTTAGGACAATCCGTTCGCGAGATATGGGAGTTTGAAGCCAAGAAATGGTTGAGAAGGCAGAAAATTTTCGCAATTCTGCTGCTCCAAACGCTTAACCAGAATGGCCTAGGGAAAAAATACACATACCGTTGTAATCGGGCGAGATTCGAATTTCAGATGCAATAGGAATTTTTGGGTTAGGTCAATCCGTTCGCGAGATATGGGAGTTTGAAGCTAAGAAATGGTTGAGAAGACAACAAATTTTTCGCAATTCTGCTGCTCCAAACGCTTAACCAGAATGGTATACGCAAAAAATACACATACCGTTGTAATCGGGCGAGTTTCTACTTTCAGACGCAACAGGAATTTTTGGGTTAGGTCAATCCGTTCGCGAGATATGGGAGTTTGAAGCCAAGAAATGGTTGAGAAGGCAAAAAATTTTTCGCAATTCTGCTGCTCCAAACGCTTAACCAGAGTGGCCTAGGGAAAAAATACACATACCGCTGTAATCGGGCGAGTTTCTACTTTCAGATGCAATAGGAATTTTTGGGTTAGGTCAATCCGTTCGCGAGATATGGGAGTTTGAAGTCAAGAAATGGTTGAGAAGGCAAAAAATTTTTCGCAATTCTGCTGCTCCAAACGCTTAGCCAGAATGGCCTAGGGAAAAAATACACATACCGTTGTAATCGGGGGAGTTTCTACTTTCAGATGCAACAGGAATTTTTGGGTTAGGTCAATCCGTTCGCGAGATATGGGAGTTTGAAACTAAGAAATGGTTGAGAAGACAACAAATTTTTCGCACTTCTGCTGCTCCAAACGCTTAACCAGAATGGCCTAGGGAAAAAATACACATACCGTTGTAATCGGGCGAGATTCGACTTTCAGATGCAATAGGAATTTTTGGGTTAGGTCAATCCGTTCGCGAGATATGGGAGTTTGAAGCTAAGAAATGGTTGAGAAGACAACAAATTTTTCGCACTTCTGCTGCTCCAAACGCTTAACCAGAATGGCCTAGGGGAAAAATACACATGCCGTTGTAATCTGGCGAGTTTCTACTTTCAGACGCTACAGGAATTTTTGGGTTAGGTCAATCCGTTCGCGACATATGGGAGTTTGACGCTAAGAAATGGTTGAGAGGACAACAAACTTTTCGCAATTCTGCTGCTCTAAACGCTTAACCAGAATGGCCTAGGGAAAAAATACACATACCGTTGTAATCGGGTGAGTTTCTACTTTCAGATGCAACAGGAATTTTTGGGTTAGGACAATCCGTTCGCGAGATATGGGAGTTTGAAGCCAAGAAATGGTTGAGAAGGCAGAAAATTTTTCGCAATTCTGCTGCTCCAAACGCTTAACAAGAATGGCCTAGGGAAAAAATACACATACCGTTGTAATCGGGCGAGTTTCTACTTTCAGATGCAACAGGAATTTTTGGGTTAGGTCAATCCGTTCGCGAGA
This sequence comes from Ptiloglossa arizonensis, assembly GCF_051014685.1. Taxonomy (NCBI): domain Eukaryota; kingdom Metazoa; phylum Arthropoda; class Insecta; order Hymenoptera; family Colletidae; genus Ptiloglossa; species Ptiloglossa arizonensis. Next base: position 54,365 of record NW_027479325.1, read on the forward strand.
TATGGGAGTTTGACACTAAGAAATGGTTGAGAGGACAACAAATTTTTCGCAATTCTGCTGCTCCAAACGCTTAACCAGAATGGCCTAGGGAAAAAATACACATACCGTTGTAATCGGGGGAGATTCGACTTTCAGATGCAATAGGAATTTTTGGGTTAGGTCAATCCGTTCGCGAGATATGGGAGTTTGAAACTAAGAAATGGTTGAGAAGACAACAAATTTTTCGCACTTCTGCTGCTCCAAACGCTCAACCAGAATGGCCTAGGAAAAAAATACACATACCGTTGTAATCGGGGGAGTTTCTACTTTCAGACACAACAGGAATTTTTGGTTTAGGACAATCCGTTCGCGAGATATGGGAGTTTGAAGCCAAGAAATGGTTGAGAAGGCAGAAAATTTTTCGCAATTCTGCTGCTCCAAACGCTTAACCAGAATGGCCTAGGGAAAAAATACACATACCGCTGTAATCGGGCGAGTTTCTACTTTCAGATGCAATAGGAATTTTTGGGTTAGGTCAATCCGTTCGCGAGATATGGGAGTTTGAAGCCAAGAAATGGTTGAGAAGGCAAAAAATTTTTCGCAATTCTGCTGCTCCAAACGCTTAGCCAGAATGGCCTAGGGAAAAAATACACATACCGTTGTAATCGGGGGAGTGTCTACTTTCAGATGCAACAGGAATTTTTGGGTTAGGTCAATCCGTTCGCGAGATATGGGAGTTTGATCTAAGAAACGGTTGAGAAGACAACAAATTTTTCGCACTTCTGCTGCTCCAAACGCTTAACCAGAATGGTATAGGCAAAAAATACCCATACCGTTGTAATCGGGCGAGTTTCTACTTTCAGATGCAATAGGAATTTTTGGGTTAGGTCAATCCGTTCGCGAGATATGGGAGTTTGAAGCCAAGAAATGGTTGAGAAGGCAAAAAATTTTTCGCAATTCTGCTGCTCCAAACGCTTAACCAGAATGGCCTAGGGAAAAAATACACATACCGTTGTAATCGGGGGAGATTCGACTTTCAGATGCAATAGGAATTTTTGGGTTAGGTCAATCCGTTCGCGAGATATGGGAGTTTGAAACTAAGAAATGGTTGAGAAGACAACAAATTTTTCGCACTGCTGCTGCTCCAAACGCTCAACCAGAATGGCCTAGGAAAAAAATACACATACCGTTGTAATCGGGGGAGTTTCTACTTTCAGACACAACAGGAATTTTTGGTTTAGGACAATCCGTTCGCGAGATATGGGAGTTTGAAGCCAAGAAATGGTTGAGAAGGCAGAAAATTTTTCGCAATTCTGCTGCTCCAAACGCTTAACCAGAGTGGCCTAGGGAAAAAATACACATACCGCTGTAATCGGGCGAGTTTCTACTTTCAGATGCAATAGGAATTTTTGGGTTAGGTCAATCCGTTCGCGAGATATGGGAGTTTGAAGCCAAGAAATGGTTGAGAAGGCAAAAAATTTTTCGCAATTCTGCTGCTCCAAACGCTTAGCCAGAATGGCCTAGGGAAAAAATACACATACCGTTGTAATCGGGGGAGTGTCTACTTTCAGATGCAACAGGAATTTTTGGGTTAGGTCAATCCGTTCGCGAGATATGGGAGTTTGATCTAAGAAATGGTTGAGAAGACAACAAATTTTTCGCACTTCTGCTGCTCCAAACGCTTAACCAGGATGGCCTAGGGAAAAAATACACATACCGTTGTAATCGGGCGAGTTTCTACTTTCAGATGCAACAGGAATTTTTGGGTTAGGTCAATCCGTTCGCGAGATATGGGAGTTTGACACTAAGAAATGGTTGAGAGGACAACAAATTTTTCGCAATTCTGCTGCTCCAAACGCTTAACCAGAATGGCCTAGGGAAAAAATACACATACCGTTGTAATCGGGCGAGATTCGACTTTCAGATGCAATAGGAATTTTTGGGTTAGGTCAATCCGTTCGCGAGATATGGGAGTTTGAAGCTAAGAAATGGTTGAGAAGACAACAAATTTTTCGCACTTCTGCTGCTCCAAACGCTTAACCAGAATGGCCTAGGGGAAAAATACACATGCCGTTGTAATCTGGCGAGTTTCTACTTTCAGACGCTACAGGAATTTTTGGGTTAGGTCAATCCGTTCGCGACATATGGGAGTTTGACGCTAAGAAATGGTTGAGAGGACAACAAACTTTTCGCAATTCTGCTGCTCTAAACGCTTAACCAGAATGGCCTAGGGAAAAAATACACATACCGTTGTAATCGGGTGAGTTTCTACTTTCAGATGCAACAGGAATTTTTGGGTTAGGACAATCCGTTCGCGAGATATGGGAGTTTGAAGCCAAGAAATGGTTGAGAAGGCAGAAAATTTTTCGCAATTCTGCTGCTCCAAACGCTTAACAAGAATGGCCTAGGGAAAAAATACACATACCGTTGTAATCGGGCGAGTTTCTACTTTCAGATGCAACAGGAATTTTTGGGTTAGGTCAATCCGTTCGCGAGATATGGGAGTTTGACACTAAGAAATGGTTGAGAGGACAACAAATTTTTCGCAATTCTGGTGCTCCAAACGCTTAACCAGAATGGCCTAGGGAAAAAATACACATACCGTTGTAATCGGGCGAGATTCGACTTTCAGATGCAATAGGAATTTTTGGGTTAGGTCAATCCGTTCGCGAGATATGGGAGTTTGAAGCTAAGAAATGGTTGAGAAGACAACAAATTTTTCGCACTTCTGCTGCTCCAAACGCTTAACCAGAATGGCCTAGGGGAAAAATACACATGCCGTTGTAATCTGGCGAGTTTCTACTTTCAGACGCTACAGGAATTTTTGGGTTAGGTCAATCCGTTCGCGACATATGGGAGTTTGACGCTAAGAAATGGTTGAGAGGACAACAAACTTTTCGCAATTCTGCTGCTCTAAACGCTTAACCAGAATGGCCTAGGGAAAAAATACACATACCGTTGTAATCGGGTGAGTTTCTACTTTCAGATGCAACAGGAATTTTTGGGTTAGGACAATCCGTTCGCGAGATATGGGAGTTTGAAGCCAAGAAATGGTTGAGAAGGCAGAAAATTTTTCGCAATTCTGCTGCTCCAAACGCTTAACAAGAGTGGCCTAGGGAAAAAATACACATACCGTTGTAATCGGGCGAGTTTCTACTTTCAGATGCAACAGGAATTTTTGGGTTAGGTCAATCCGTTCGCGAGATATGGGAGTTTGACACTAAGAAATGTTTGAGAGGACAACAAATTTTTCGCAATTCTGGTGTTCCAAACGCTTAACCAGAATGGCCTAGGGAAAAAATACACATACCGTTGTAATCGGGCGTGTTTCTACTTTCAGACGCAACAGGAATTTTTGGGTTAGGACAATCCGTTCGCGAGATATGGGAGTTTGAAGCCAAGAAATGGTTGAGAAGGCAGAAAATTTTTCGCAATTCTGCTGCTTCAAACGCTTAACAAGAATGGCCTAGGGAAAAAATACACATACCGCTGTAATCGGGCGAGTTTCTACTTTCAGATGCAATAGGAATTTTTGGGTTAGGTCAATCCGTTCGCGAGATATGGGAGTTTGAAGCCAAGAAATGGTTGAGAAGGCAAAAAATTTTTCGCAATTCTGCTGATCCAAACGCTTAACCAGAATGGCCTAGGGAAAAAATACACATACCGTTGTAATCGGGGGAGTTTCTACTTTCAGATGCAACAGGAATTTTTGGGTTAGGTCAATCCGTTCGCGAGATATGGGAGTTTGACACTAAGAAATGGTTGAGAGGACAACAAATTTTTCGCAATTCTGCTGCTCCAAACGCTTAACCAGAATGGCCTAGGGAAAAAATACACACACCGTTGTAATCGGGCGAGATTCGACTTTCAGATGCAATAGGAATTTTTGGGTTAGGTCAATCCGTTCGCGAGATATGGGAGTTTGAAGCTAAGAAATGGTTGAGAAGACAACAAATTTTTCGCACTTCTGCTGCTCCAAACGCTTAACCAGAATGGTATAGGCAAAAAATACCCATACCGTTGTAATCGGGCGAGTTTCTACTTTCAGATGCAATAGGCATTTTTGGGTTAGGTCAATCCGTTCGCGAGATATGGGAGTTTGAAGCCAAGAAATGGTTGAGAAGGCAAAAAATTTTTCGCAATTCTGCTGCTCCAAACGCTTAACCAGAATGGCCTAGGGAAAAAATACACATACCGTTGTAATCGGGGGAGATTCGACTTTCAGATGCAATAGGAATTTTTGGGTTAGGTCAATCCGTTCGCGAGATATGGGAGTTTGAAACTAAGAAATGGTTGAGAAGACAACAAATTTTTCGCACTTCTGCTGCTCCAAACGCTCAACCAGAATGGCCTAGGAAAAAAATACACATACCGTTGTAATCGGGGGAGTTTCTACTTTCAGACACAACAGGAATTTTTGGTTTAGGACAATCCGTTCGCGAGATATGGGAGTTTGAAGCCAAGAAATGGTTGAGAAGGCAGAAAATTTTTCGCAATTCTGCTGCTCCAAACGCTTAACCAGAGTGGCCTAGGGAAAAAATACACATACCGCTGTAATCGGGCGAGTTTCTACTTTCAGATGCAATAGGAATTTTTGGGTTAGGTCAATCCGTTCGCGAGATATGGGAGTTTGAAGCCAAGAAATGGTTGAGAAGGCAAAAAATTTTTCGCAATTCTGCTGCTCCAAACGCTTAGCCAGAATGGCCTAGGGAAAAAATACACATACCGTTGTAATCGGGGGAGTGTCTACTTTCAGATGCAACAGGAATTTTTGGGTTAGGTCAATCCGTTCGCGAGATATGGGAGTTTGAAGCTAAGAAATGGTTGAGAAGACAACAAATTTTTCGCACTTCTGCTGCTCCAAACGCTTAACCAGAATGGCCTAGGGAAAAAATACACATACCGTTGTAATCGGGCGAGTTTCTACTTTCAGATGCAACAGGAATTTTTGGGTTAGGTCAATCCGTTCGCGAGATATGGGAGTTTGACACTAAGAAATGGTTGAGAGGACAACAAATTTTTCGCAATTCTGCTGCTCCAAACGCTTAACCAGAATGGCCTAGGGAAAAAATACACATACCGTTGTAATCGGGCGAGTTTCTACTTTCAGATGCAACAGGAATTTTTGGGTTAGGACAATCCGTTCGCGAGATATGGGAGTTTGAAGCCAAGAAATGGTTGAGAAGGCAGAAAATTTTTCGCAATTCTGCTGCTTCAAACGCTTAACAAGAATGGCCTAGGGAAAAAATACACATACCGCTGTAATCGGGCGAGTTTCTACTTTCAGATGCAATAGGAATTTTTGGGTTAGGTCAATCCGTTCGCGAGATATGGGAGTTTGAAGCCAAGAAATGGTTGAGAAGGCAAAAAATTTTTCGCAATTCTGCTGATCCAAACGCTTAACCAGAATGGCCTAGGGAAAAAATACACATACCGTTGTAAGCGGACGAGTTTCTACTTTCAGATGCAACAGGAATTTTTGGGTTAGGTCAATCCGTTCGCGAGATATGGGAGTTTGACACTAAGAAATGGTTGAGAGGACAACAAATTTTTCGCAATTCTGCTGCTCCAAACGCTTAACCAGAATGGCCTAGGGAAAAAATACACATACCGTTGTAATCAGGCGAGATTCGAATTTCAGATGCAACAGGAATTTTTGGGTTAGGTCAATCCGTTCGCGAGATATGGGAATTTGAAACTAAGAAATGGTTGAGAAGACAACAAATTTTTCGCACTTCTGCTGCTCCAAACCCGCAACCAGAATGGCCTAGGAAAAAAATACACATACCGTTGTAATCGGGGGAGTTTCTACTTTCAGACACAACTTGAATTTTTGGGTTAGGACAATCCGTTCGCGAGATATGGGAGTTTGAAGCCAAGAAATGGTTGAGAAGGCAGATAATTTTTCGCAATTCTGCTGCTCCAAACGCTTAACCAGAGTGGCCTAGGGAAAAAATACACATACCGCTGTAATCGGGCGAGTTTCTACTTTCAGATGCAATTGGAATTTTTGGGTTAGGTCAATCCGTTCGCGAGATATGGGAGTTTGAAGCTAAGAAATGGTTGAGAAGACAACAAATTTTTCGCACTTCTGCTGCTCCAAACGCTTAACCAGAATGGCCTAGGGAGAAAATACACACACCGTTGTAATCGGGCGAGATTCGACTTTCAGATGCAATAGGAATTTTTGGGTTAGGTCAATCCGTTCGCGAGATATGGGAGTTTGAAGCTAAGAAATGGTTGAGAAGACAACAAATTTTTCGCACTTCTGCTGCTCCAAACGCTTAACCAGAATGGTATAGGCAAAAAATACACATACCGTTGTAATCGGGCGAGTTTCTACTTTCAGATGCAATAGGAATTTTTGGGTTAGGTCAATCCGTTCGCGAGATATGGGAGTTTGACGCTAAGAAATGGTTGAGAGGACAACAAATTTTTCGCAATTCTGCTGCTCTAAACGCTTAACCAGAATGGCCTAGGGAAAAAATACACATACCGTTGTAATCGGGCGAGTTTCTACTTTCAGATGCAACAGGAATTTTTGGGTTAGGTCAATCCGTTCGCGAGATATGGGAGTTTGACACTAAGAAATGGTTGAGAGGACAACAAATTTTTCGCAATTCTGCTGCTCCAAACGCTTAACCAGAATGGCCTAGGGAAAAAATACACATACCGTTGTAATCGGGCGAGTTTCTACTTTCAGATGCAACAGGAATTTTTGGGTTAGGACAATCCGTTCGCGAGATATGGGAGTTTGAAGCCAAGAAATGGTTGAGAAGGCAGAAAATTTTTCGCAATTCTGCTGCTTCAAACGCTTAACAAGAATGGCCTAGGGAAAAAATACACATACCGCTGTAATCGGGCGAGTTTCTACTTTCAGATGCAATAGGAATTTTTGGGTTAGGTCAATCCGTTCGCGAGATATGGGAGTTTGAAGCCAAGAAATGGTTGAGAAGGCAAAAAATTTTTCGCAATTCTGCTGATCCAAACGCTTAACCAGAATGGCCTAGGGAAAAAATACACATACCGTTGTAAGCGGACGAGTTTCTACTTTCAGATGCAACAGGAATTTCTGGGTTAGGTCAATCCGTTCGCGAGATATGGGAGTTTGACACTAAGAAATGGTTGAGAGGACAACAAATTTTTCGCAATTCTGCTGCTCCAAACGCTTAACCAGAATGGCCTAGGGAAAAAATACACATACCGTTGTAATCAGGCGAGATTCGAATTTCAGATGCAACAGGAATTTTTGGGTTAGGTCAATCCGTTCGCGAGATATGGGAATTTGAAACTAAGAAATGGTTGAGAAGACAACAAATTTTTCGCACTTCTGCTGCTCCAAACCCTCAACCAGAATGGCCTAGGAAAAAAATACACATACCGTTGTAATCGGGGGAGTTTCTACTTTCAGACACAACTTGAATTTTTGGGTTAGGACAATCCGTTCGCGAGATATGGGAGTTTGAAGCCAAGAAATGGTTGAGAAGGCAGAAAATTTTTCGCAATTCTGCTGCTCCAAACGCTTAACCAGAGTGGCCTAGGGAAAAAATACACATACCGCTGTAATCGGGCGAGTTTCTACTTTCAGATGCAATTGGAATTTTTGGGTTAGGTCAATCCGTTCGCGAGATATGGGAGTTTGAAGCTAAGAAATGGTTGAGAAGACAACAAATTTTTCGCACTTCTGCTGCTCCAAACGCTTAACCAGAATGGCCTAGGGAGAAAATACACACACCGTTGTAATCGGGCGAGATTCGACTTTCAGATGCAATAGGAATTTTTGGGTTAGGTCAATCCGTTCGCGAGATATGGGAGTTTGAAGCTAAGAAATGGTTGAGAAGACAACAAATTTTTCGCACTTCTGCTGCTCCAAACGCTTAACCAGAATGGTATAGGCAAAAAATACACATACCGTTGTAATCGGGCGAGTTTCTACTTTCAGATGCAATAGGAATTTTTGGGTTAGGTCAATCCGTTCGCGAGATATGGGAGTTTGACGCTAAGAAATGGTTGAGAGGACAACAAATTTTTCGCAATTCTGCTGCTCTAAACGCTTAACCAGAATGGCCTAGGGAAAAAATACACATACCGTTGTAATCGGGCGAGTTTCTACTTTCAGATGCAACAGGAATTTTTGGGTTAGGACAATCCGTTCGCGAGATATGGGAGTTTGAAGCCAAGAAATGGTTGAGAAGGCAGAAAATTTTTCGCAATTCTGCTGCTCCAAACGCTTAACAAGAATGGCCTAGGGAAAAAATACACATACCGTTGTAATCGGGCGAGTTTCTACTTTCAGATGCAACAGGAATTTTTGGGTTAGGTCAATCCGTTCGCGAGATATGGGAGTTTGACGCTAAGAAATGGTTGAGAGGACAACAAATTTTTCGCAATTCTGCTGCTCTAAACGCTTAACCAGAATGGCCTAGGGAAAAAATACACACACCGTTGTAATCGGGCGAGATTCGACTTTCAGATGCAATAGGAATTTTTGGGTTAGGTCAATCCGTTCGCGAGATATGGGAGTTTGAAGCTAAGAAATGGTTGAGAAGACAACAAATTTTTCGCACTTCTGCTGCTCCAAACGCTTAACCAGAATGGTATAGGCAAAAAATACACATACCGTTGTAATCGGGCGAGTTTCTACTTTCAGATGCAATAGGAATTTTTGGGTTAGGTCAATCCGTTCGCGAGATATGGGAGTTTGACGCTAAGAAATGGTTGAGAGGACAACAAATTTTTCGCAATTCTGCTGCTCTAAACGCTTAACCAGAATGGCCTAGGGAAAAAATACACATACCGTTGTAATCGGGCGAGTTTCTACTTTCAGATGCAACAGGAATTTTTGGGTTAGGACAATCCGTTCGCGAGATATGGGAGTTTGAAGCCAAGAAATGGTTGAGAAGGCAGAAAATTTTTCGCAATTCTGCTGCTCCAAACGCTTAACAAGAATGGCCTAGGGAAAAAATACACATACCGTTGTAATCGGGCGAGTTTCTACTTTCAGATGCAACAGGAATTTTTGGGTTAGGTCAATCCGTTCGCGAGATATGGGAGTTTGACGCTAAGAAATGGTTGAGAGGACAACAAATTTTTCGCAATTCTGCTGCTCTAAACGCTTAACCAGAATGGCCTAGGGAAAAAATACACATACCGTTGTAATCGGGCGAGTTTCTACTTTCAGATGCAACAGGAATTTTTGGGTTAGGACAATCCGTTCGCGAGATATGGGAGTTTGAAGCCAAGAAATGGTTGAGATGGCAGAAAATTTTTCGCAATTCTGCTGCTCCAAACGCTTAACAAGAATGGCCTAGGGAAAAAATACACATACCGTTGTAATCGGGCGAGTTTCTACTTTCAGATGCAACAGGAAATTTTGGGTTAGGTCAATCCGTTCGCGAGATATGGGAGTTTGACGCTAAGAAATGGTTGAGAGGACAACAAATTTTTCGCAATTCTGCTGCTCTATACGCTTAACCAGAATGGCCTAGGGAAAAAATACACATACCGTTGTAATCGGGCGAGTTTCTACTTTCAGATGCAACAGGAATTTTTGGGTTAGGACAATCCGTTCGCGAGATATGGGAGTTTGAAGCCAAGAAATGGTTGAGAAGGCAGAAAATTTTTCGCAATTCTGCTGCTCCAAACGCTTAACAAGAATGGCCTAGGGAAAAAATACACATACCGTTGTAATCGGGCGAGTTTCTACTTTCAGATGCAACAGGAATTTTTGGGTTAGGTCAATCCGTTCGCGAGATATGGGAGTTTGACGCTAAGAAATGGTTGAGAGGACAACAAATTTTTCGCAATTCTGCTGCTCTAAACGCTTAACCAGAATGGCCTAGGGAAAAAATACACATACCGTTGTAATCGGGCGAGTTTCTACTTTCAGATGCAACAGGAATTTTTGGGTTAGGACAATCCGTTCGCGAGATATGGGAGTTTGAAGCCAAGAAATGGTTGAGAAGGCAGAAAATTTTTCGCAATTCTGCTGCTCCAAACGCTTAACCAGAATGGCCTAGGGAAAAAATACACATACCGTTGTAATCGGGCGAGTTTCTACCTTCAGATGCAACAGGAATTTTTGGGTTAGGACAATCCGTTCGCGAGATATGGGAGTTTGAAGCCAAGAAATGGTTGGGAAGGCAGAAAATTTTTCGCAATTCTGCTGCTTCAAACGCTTAACAAGAATGGCCTAGGGAAAAAATACACATACCGCTGTAATCGGGCGAGTTTCTACTTTCAGATGCAATAGGAATTTTTGGGTTAGGTCAATCCGTTCGCGAGATATGGGAGTTTGAAGCCAAGAAATGGTTGAGAAGGCAAAAAATTTTTCGCAATTCTGCTGATCCAAACGCTTAACCAGAATGGCCTAGGGAAAAAATACACATACCGTTGTAATCGGACGAGTTTCTACTTTCAGATGCAACAGGAATTTTTGGGTTAGGTCAATCCGTTCGCGAGATATGGGAGTTTGACACTAAGAAATGGTTGAGAGGACAACAAATTTTTCGCAATTCTGCTGCTCCAAACGCTTAACCAGAATGGCCTAGGGAAAAAATACACATACCGTTGTAATCGGGCGAGTTTCTACTTTCAGATGCAACAGGAATTTTTGGGTTAGGACAATCCGTTCGCGAGATATGGGAGTTTGAAGCCAAGAAATGGTTGAGAAGGCAGAAAATTTTTCGCAATTCTGCTGCTTCAAACGCTTAACAAGAATGGCCTAGGGAAAAAATACACATACCGCTGTAATCGGGCGAGTTTCTACTTTCAGATGCAATAGGAATTTTTGGGTTAGGTCAATCCGTTCGCGAGATATGGGAGTTTGAAGCCAAGAAATGGTTGAGAAGGCAAAAAGTTTTTCGCAATTCTGCTGATCCAAACGCTTAACCAGAATGGCCTAGGGAAAAAATACACATACCGTTGTAATCGGGGGAGTTTCTACTATCAGATGCAACAGGAATTTTTGGGTTAGGTCAATCCGTTCGCGAGATATGGGAGTTTGCAGCTAAGAAATGGTTGAGAAGACAACAAATTTTTCGCACTTCTGCTGCTCCAAACGCTTAACCAGAATGGTACAGGCAAAAAATACACATACCGTTGTAATCGGGCGAGTTTCTACTTTCAGACGCAACAGGAATTTTTGGGTTAGGTCAATCCGTTCGCGAGATATGGGAGTTTGAAGCCAAGAAATGGTTGAGAAGGCAGAAAATTTTTCGCAATTCTGCTGCTCCAAACGCTTAACAAGAATGGCCTAGGGAAAAAATACACATACCGTTGTAATCGGGCGAGTTTCTACTTTCAGATGCAACAGGAATTTTTGGGTTAGGTCAATCCGTTCGCGAGATATGGGAGTTTGAAGCTAAGAAATGGTTGAGAAGACAACAAATTTTTCGCACTTCTGCTGCTCCAAACGCTTAACCAGAATGGCCTAGGGAAAAAATACACATACCGTTGTAATCGGGCGAGATTCGACTTTCAGATGCAATAGGAATTTTTGGGTTAGGTCAATCCGTTCGCGAGATATGGGAGTTTGAAGCTAAGAAATGGTTGAGAAGACAACAAATTTTTCTCACTTCTGCTGCTCCAAACGCTTAACCAGAATGGCCTAGGGGAAAAATACACATGCCGTTGTAATCTGGCGAGTTTCTACTTTCAGACGCTACAGGAATTTTTGGGTTAGGTCAATCCGTTCGCGAGATATGGGAGTTTGACGCTAAGAAATGGTTGAGAGGACAACAAATTTTTTGCAATTCTGCTGCTCTAAACGCTTAACCAGAATGGCCTAGGGAAAAAATACACATACCGTTGTAATCGGGCGAGTTTCTACTTTTCAGATGCAACAGGAATTTTTGGGTTAGGACAATCCGTTCGCGAGATATGGGAGTTTGAAGCCAAGAAATGGTTGAGAAGGCAGAAAATTTTTCGCAATTCTGCTGCTCCAAACGCTTAACAAGAATGGCATAGGGAAAAAATACACATACCGTTGTAATCGGGCGAGTTTCTACTTTCAGATGCAACAGGAATTTTTGGGTTAGGTCAATCCGTTCGCGAGATATGGGAGTTTGAAGCCAAGAAATGGTTGAGAAGGCAAAAAATTTTTCGCAATTCTGCTGATCCAAACGCTTAACCAGAATGGCCTAGGGAAAAAATGCACATACCGTTGTAATCGGGCGAGTTTCTACTTTCAGATGCAACAGGAATTTTTGGGTTTGGACAATCCGTTCGCGAGATATGGGAGTTTGAAGCCAAGAAATGGTTGAGAAGGCAGAAAATTTTTCGCAATTCTGCTGCTTCAAACGCTTAACAAGAATGGCCTAGGGAAAAAATACACATACCGCTGTAATCGGGCGAGTTTCTACTTTCAGATGCAATAGGAATTTTTGGGTTAGGACAATCCGTTCGCGAGATATGGGAGTTTGAAGCCAAGAAATGGTTGAGAAGGCAAAAAATTTTTCGCAATTCTGCTGATCCAAACGCTTAACCAGAATGGCCTAGGGAAAAAATACACATACCGTTGTAATCGGGGGAGTTTCTACTTTCAGATGCAACAGGAATTTTGGGGTTAGGTCAATCCGTTCGCGAGATATGGGAGTTTGCAGCTAAGAAATGGTTGAGAAGACAACATATTTTTCGCACTTCTGCTGCTCCAAACGCTTAACCAGAATGGCCTAGGGAAAAAATACACATACCGTTGTAATCGGGCGAGATTCGACTTTCAGATGCAATAGGAATTTTTGGGTTAGGTCAATCCGTTCGCGAGATATGGGAGTTTGAAGCTAAGAAATGGTTGAGAAGACAACAAATTTTTCGCACTTCTGCTGCTCCAAACGCTTAACCAGAATGGCCTAGGGAAAAAATACACATACCGTTGTAATCGGGCGAGTTTCTACTTTCAGACGCAACAGGAATTTTTGTGTTAGGTCAATCCGTTCGCGAGATATGGGAGTTTGAAGCCAAGAAATGGTTGAGAAGGCAGAAAATTTTTCGCAATTCTGCTGCTCCAAACGCTTAACAAGAATGGCCTAGGGAAAAAATACACATACCGTTGTAATCGGGCGAGTTTCTACTTTCAGATGCAACAGGAATTTTTGGGTTAGGACAATCCGTTCGCGAGATATGGGAGTTTGAAGCCAAGAAATGGTTGAGAAGGCAGAAAATTTTTCGCAATTCTGCTGCTCCAAACGCTTAACAAGAATGGCCTAGGGAAAAAATACACATACCGTTGTAATCGGGCGAGTTTCTACTTTCAGATGCAACAGGAATTTTTGGGTTTGGTCAATCGTTTCGCGAGATATGGGAGTTTGAAACTAAGAAATGGTTGAGAAGACAACAAATTTTTCGCACTTCTGCTGCTCCAAACGCTCAACCAGAATGGCCTAGGGAAAAAATACACATACCGTTGTAATCGGGCGAGATTCGACTTTCAGATGCAATAGGAATTTTTGGGTTAGGTCAATCCGTTCGCGAGATATGGGAGTTTGAAGCTAAGAAATGGTTGAGAAGACAACAAATTTTTCTCACTTCTGCTGCTCCAAACGCTTAACCAGAATGGCCTAGGGGAAAAATACACATGCCGTTGTAATCTGGCGAGTTTCTACTTTCAGACGCTACAGGAATTTTTGGGTTAGGTCAATCCGTTCGCGAGATATGGGAGTTTGACGCTAAGAAATGGTTGAGAGGACAACAAATTTTTCGCAATTCTGCTGCTCTAAACGCTTAACCAGAATGGCCTAGGGAAAAAATACACATACCGTTGTAATCGGGCGAGTTTCTACTTTTCAGATGCAACAGGAATTTTTGGGTTAGGACAATCCGTTCGCGAGATATGGGAGTTTGAAGCCAAGAAATGGTTGAGAAGGCAGAAAATTTTTCGCAATTCTGCTGCTCCAAACGCTTAACAAGAATGGCATAGGGAAAAAATACACATACCGTTGTAATCGGGCGAGTTTCTACTTTCAGATGCAACAGGAATTTTTGGGTTAGGTCAATCCGTTCGCGAGATATGGGAGTTTGAAGCCAAGAAATGGTTGAGAAGGCAAAAAATTTTTCGCAATTCTGCTGATCCAAACGCTTAACCAGAATGGCCTAGGGAAAAAATGCACATACCGTTGTAATCGGGCGAGTTTCTACTTTCAGATGCAACAGGAATTTTTGGGTTAGGACAATCCGTTCGCGAGATATGGGAGTTTGAAGCCAAGAAATGGTTGAGAAGGCAGAAAATTTTTCGCAATTCTGCTGCTTCAAACGCTTAACAAGAATGGCCTAGGGAAAAAATACACATACCGCTGTAATCGGGCGAGTTTCTACTTTCAGATGCAATAGGAATTTTTGGGTTAGGACAATCCGTTCGCGAGATATGGGAGTTTGAAGCCAAGAAATGGTTGAGAAGGCAAAAAATTTTTCGCAATTCTGCTGATCCAAACGCTTAACCAGAATGGCCTAGGGAAAAAATACACATACCGTTGTAATCGGGGGAGTTTCTACTTTCAGATGCAACAGGAATTTTTGGGTTAGGTCAATCCGTTCGCGAGATATGGGAGTTTGCAGCTAAGAAATGGTTGAGAAGACAACATATTTTTCGCACTTCTGCTGCTCCAAACGCTTAACCAGAATGGCCTAGGGAAAAAATACACATACCGTTGTAATCGGGCGAGATTCGACTTTCAGATGCAATAGGAATTTTTGGGTTAGGTCAATCCGTTCGCGAGATATGGGAGTTTGAAGCTAAGAAATGGTTGAGAAGACAACAAATTTTTCGCACTTCTGCTGCTCCAAACGCTTAACCAGAATGGCCTAGGGAAAAAATACACATACCGTTGTAATCGGGCGAGTTTCTACTTTCAGACGCAACAGGAATTTTTGGGTTAGGTCAATCCGTTCGCGAGATATGGGAGTTTGAAGCCAAGAAATGGTTGAGAAGGCAGAAAATTTTTCGCAATTCTGCTGCTCCAAACGCTTAACAAGAATGGCCTAGGGAAAAAATACACATACCGTTGTAATCGGGCGAGTTTCTACTTTCAGATGCGACAGGAATTTTTGGGTTAGGACAATCCGTTCGCGAGATATGGGAGTTTGAAGCCAAGAAATGGTTGAGAAGGCAGAAAATTTTTCGCAATTCTGCTGCTCCAAACGCTTAACAAGAATGGCCTAGGGAAAAAATACACATACCGTTGTAATCGGGCGAGTTTCTACTTTCAGATGCAACAGGAATTTTTGGGTTAGGTCAATCCGTTCGCGAGATATGGGAGTTTGAAGCCAAGAAATGGTTGAGAAGGCAAAAAATTTTTCGCAATTCTGCTGATCCAAACGCTTAACCAGAATGGCCTAGGGAAAAAATACACATACCGTTGTAATCGGACGAGTTTCTACTTTCAGATGCAACAGGAATTTTTGGGTTAGGTCAATCCGTTCGCGAGATATGGGAGTTTGACACTAAGAAATGGTTGAGAGGACAACAAATTTTTCGCAATTCTGCTGCTCCAAACGCTTAACCAGAATGGCCTAGGGAAAAAATACACATACCGTTGTAATCGGGCGAGTTTCTACTTTCAGATGCAACAGGAATTTTTGGGTTAGGACAATCCGTTCGCGAGATATGGGAGTTTGAAGCCAAGAAATGGTTGAGAAGGCAGAAAATTTTTCGCAATTCTGCTGCTTCAAACGCTTAACAAGAATGGCCTAGGGAAAAAATACACATACCGCTGTAATCGGGCGAGTTTCTACTTTCAGATGCAATAGGAATTTTTGGGTTAGGTCAATCCGTTCGCGAGATATGGGAGTTTGAAGCCAAGAAATGGTTGAGAAGGCAAAAAATTTTTCGCAATTCTGCTGATCCAAACGCTTAACCAGAATGGCCTAGGGAAAAAATACACATACCGTTGTAATCGGGGGAGTTTCTACTTTCAGATGCAACAGGAATTTTTGGGTTAGGTCAATCCGTTCGCGAGATATGGGAGTTTGCAGCTAAGAAATGGTTGAGAAGACAACAAATTTTTCGCACTTCTGCTGCTCCAAACGCTTAACCAGAATGGCCTAGGGAAAAAATACACATACCGTTGTAATCGGGCGAGATTCGACTTTCAGATGCAATAGGAATTTTTGGGTTAGGTCAATCCGTTCGCGAGATATGGGAGTTTGAAGCTAAGAAATGGTTGAGAAGACAACAAATTTTTCGCACTTCTGCTGCTCCAAACGCTTAACCAGAGTGGCCTAGGGAAAAAATACACATACCGTTGTAATCGGGCGAGTTTCTACTTTCAGATGCAACAGGAATTTTTGGGTTAGGTCAATCCGTTCGCGAGATATGGGAGTTTGACACTAAGAAATGGTTGAGAGGACAACAAATTTTTCGCAGTTCTGCTGCTCCAAACGCTTAACCAGAATGGCCTAGGGAAAAAATACACATACCATTGTAATCGGGCGAGTTTCTACTTTCAGATGCAACAGGAATTTTTGGGTTAGGACAATCCGTTCGCGAGATATGGGAGTTTGAAGCCAAGAAATGGTTGAGAAGGCAGAAAATTTTTCGCACTTCTGCTGCTCCAAACGCTTAACCAGAATGGTATAGGCAAAAAATACACATACCGTTGTAATCGGGCGAGTTTCTACTTTCAGATGCAATAGGAATTTTTGGGTTAGGTCAATCCGTTCGCGAGATATGGGAGTTTGAAGCCAAGAAATGGTTGAGAAGGCAAAAAATTTTTCGCAATTCTGCTGATCCAAACGCTTAACCAGAATGGCCTAGGGAAAAAATACACATACCGTTGTAATCGGGCGAGATTCGACTTTCAGATGCAATAGGAATTTTTGGGTTAGGTCAATCCGTTCGCGAGATATGGGAGTTTGAAGCTAAGAAATGGTTGAGAAGACAACAAATTTTTCGCACTTCTGCTGCTCCAAACGCTTAACCAGAATGGTATAGGCAAAAAATACACATACCGTTGTAATCGGGCGAGTTTCTACTTTCAGACGCAACAGGAATTTTTGGGTTAGGTCAATCCGTTCGCGAGATATGGGAGTTTGAAGCCAAGAAATGGTTGAGAAGGCAAAAAATTTTTCGCAATTCTGCTGCTCCAAACGCTTAACCAGATAGGCCTAGGGAAAAAATACACATACCGTTGTAATCGGGCGAGTTTCTACTTTCAGATGCAACAGGAATTTTTGGGTTAGGACAATCCGTTCGCGAGATATGGGAGTTTGAAGCCAAGAAATGGTTGAGAAGGCAGAAAATTTTTCGCAATTCTGCTGCTTCAAACGCTTAACAAGAATGGCCTAGGGAAAAAATACACATACCGCTGTAATCGGGCGAGTTTCTACTTTCAGATGCAATAGGAATTTTTGGGTTAGGTCAATCCGTTCGCGAGATATGGGAGTTTGAAGCCAAGAAATGGTTGAGAAGGCAAAAAATTTTTCGCAATTCTGCTGATCCAAACGCTTAACCAGAATGGCCTAGGGAAAAAATACACATGCCGTTGTAATCGGGGGAGTTTCTACTTTCAGATGCAACAGGAATTTTTGTTTTAGGTCAATCCGTTCGCGAGATATGGGAGTTTGCAGCTAAGAAATGGTTGAGAAGACAACAAATTTTTCGCACTTCTGCTGCTCCAAACGCTTAACCAGAATGGCCTAGGGAAAAAATACACATACCGTTGTAATCGGGCGAGATTCGACTTTCAGGTGCAATAGGAATTTTTGGGTTAGGTCAATCCGTTCGCGAGATATGGGAGTTTGAAGCTAAGAAATGGTTGAGAAGACAACAAATTTTTCGCACTTCTGCTGCT
Organism: Ptiloglossa arizonensis; assembly: GCF_051014685.1. Taxonomy (NCBI): domain Eukaryota; kingdom Metazoa; phylum Arthropoda; class Insecta; order Hymenoptera; family Colletidae; genus Ptiloglossa; species Ptiloglossa arizonensis. The sequence goes on from NW_027479325.1 coordinate 72,127, forward strand.
CCAAACGCTTAACCAGAATGGTATAGGCAAAAAATACACATACCGTTGTAATCGGGCGAGTTTCTACTTTCAGACGCAACAGGAATTTTTGGGTTAGGTCAATCCGTTCGCGAGATATGGGAGTTTGAAGCCAAGAAATGGTTGAGAAGGCAGAAAATTTTTCGCAATTCTGCTGCTCCAAACGCTTAACAAGAATGGCCTAGGGAAAAAATACACATACCGTTGTAATCGGGCGAGTTTCTACTTTCAGATGCAACAGGAATTTTTGGGTTAGGTCAATCCGTTCGCGAGATATGGGAGTTTGACACTAAGAAATGGTTGAGAGGACAACAAATTCTTCGCAATTCTGCTGCTCCAAACGCTTAACCAGAATGGCCTAGGGAAAAAATACACATACCGTTGTAATCGGGCGAGTTTCTACTTTCAGATGCAACAGGAACTTTTGGGTTAGGTCAATCCGTTCGCGAGATATGGGAGTTTGAAGCTAAGAAATGGTTGAGAAGACAACAAATTTTTCGCACTTCTGCTGCTCCAAACGCTTAACCAGAATGGCCTAGGGAAAAAATACACATACCGTTGTAATCGGGCGAGATTCGACTTTCAGATGCAATAGGAATTTTTGGGTTAGGTCAATCCGTTCGCGAGATATGGGAGTTTGAAGCTAAGAAATGGTTGAGAAGACAACAAATTTTTCTCACTTCTGCTGCTCCAAACGCTTAACCAGAATGGCCTAGGGGAAAAATACACATGCCGTTGTAATCTGGCGAGTTTCTACTTTCAGACGCTACAGGAATTTTTGGGTTAGGTCAATCCGTTCGTGAGATATGGGAGTTTGACACTAAGAAATGGTTGAGAGGACAACAAATTTTTCGCAATTCTGCTGCTCCAAACGCTTAACCAGAATGGCCTAGGGAGAAAATACACATACCGTTGTAATCGGGCGAGTTTCTACTTTCAGATGCAACAGGAATTTTTGGGTTAGGACAATCCGTTCGCGAGATATGGGAGTTTGAAGCCAAGAAATGGTTGAGACGGCAGAAAATTTTTCGCAATTCTGCTGCTTCAAACGCTTAACAAGAATGGCCTAGGGAAAAAATACACATACCGCTGTAATCGGGCGAGTTTCTACTTTCAGATGCAATAGGAATTTTTGGGTTAGGTCAATCCGTTCGCGAGATATGGGAGTTTGACACTAAGAAATGGTTGAGAGGACAACAAATTTTTCGCAATTCTGCTGCTCCAAACGCTTAACCAGAATGGCCTAGGGAAAAAATACACATACCGTTGTAATCGGGCGAGTTTCTACTTTCAGATGCAACAGGAATTTTTGGGTTAGGACAATCCGTTCGCGAGATATGGGAGTTTGAAGCCAAGAAATGGTTGAGAAGGCAGAAAATTTTTCGCAATTCTGCTGCTTCAAACGCTTAACAAGAATGGCCTAGGGAAAAAATACACATACCGCTGTAATCGGGCGAGTTTCTACTTTCAGATGCAATAGGAATCTTTGGGTTAGGTCAATCCGTTCGCGAGATATGGGAGTTTGAAGCCAAGAAATGGTTGAGAAGGCAAAAAATTTTTCGCAATTCTGCTGATCCAAACGCTTAACCAGAATGGCCTAGGGAAAAAATACACATACCGTTGTAATCGGGGGAGTTTCTACTTTCAGATGCAACAGGAATTTTTGGGTTAGGTCAATCCGTTCGCGAGATATGGGAGTTTGCAGCTAAGAAATGGTTGAGAAGACAACAAATTTTTCGCACTTCTGCTGCTCCAAACGCTTAACCAGAATGGCCTAGGGAAAAAATACACATACCGTTGTAATCGGGCGAGATTCGACTTTCAGATGCAATAGGAATTTTTGGGTTAGGTCAATCCGTTCGCGAGATATGGGAGTTTGAAGCTAAGAAATGGTTGAGAAGACAACAAATTTTTCGCACTTCTGCTGCTCCAAACGCTTAACCAGAATGGCCTAGGGAAAAAATACACATACCGTTGTAATCGGGCGAGTTTCTACTTTCAGATGCAACAGGAATTTTTGGGTTAGGTCAATCCGTTCGCGAGATATGGGAGTTTGACACTAAGAAATGGTTGAGAGGACAACAAATTTTTCGCAATTCTGCGGCTCCAAACGCTTAACCAGAATGGCCTAGGGAAAAAATACACATACCATTGTAATCGGGCGAGTTTCTACTTTCAGATGCAACAGGAATTTTTGGGTTAGGACAATCCGTTCGCGAGATATGGGAGTTTGAAGCCAAGAAATGGTTGAGAAGGCAGAAAATTTTTCGCACTTCTGCTGCTCCAAACGCTTAACCAGAATGGTATAGGCAAAAAATACACATACCGTTGTAATCGGGCGAGTTTCTACTTTCAGATGCAATAGGAATTTTTGGGTTAGGTCAATCCGTTCGCGAGATATGGGAGTTTGAAGCCAAGAAATGGTTGAGAAGGCAAAAAATTTTTCGCAATTCTGCTGATCCAAACGCTTAACCAGAATGGCCTAGGGAAAAAATACACATACCGTTGTAATCGGGCGAGATTCGACTTTCAGATGCAATAGGAATTTTTGGGTTAGGTCAATCCGTTCGCGAGATATGGGAGTTTGAAGCTAAGAAATGGTTGAGAAGACAACAAATTTTTCGCACTTCTGCTGCTCCAAACGCTTAACCAGAATGGTATAGGCAAAAAATACACATACCGTTGTAATCGGGCGAGTTTCTACTTTCAGACGCAACAAGAATTTTTGGGTTAGGTCAATCCGTTCGCGAGATATGGGAGTTTGAAGCCAAGAAATGATTGAGAAGGCAAAAAATTTTTCGCAATTCTGCTGCTCCAAACGCTTAACCAGATTGGCCTAGGGAAAAAATACACATACCGTTGTAATCGGGCGAGTTTCTACTTTCAGACGCTACAGGAATTTTTGGGTTAGGTCAATCCGTTCGCGAGATATGGGAGTTTGACGCTAAGAAATGGTTGAGAGGACAACAAATTTTTCGCAATTCTGCTGCTCTAAACGCTTAACCAGAATGGCCTAGGGAAAAAATACACATACCGTTGTAATCGGGCGAGTTTCTACTTTCAGACGCTACAGGAATTTTTGGGTTAGGTCAATCCGTTCGCGAGATATGGGAGTTTGACGCTAAGAAATGGTTGAGAGGACAACAAATTTTTCGCAATTCTGCTGCTCTAAACGCTTAACCAGAATGGCCTAGGGAAAAAATACACATACCGCTGTAATCGGGCGAGTTTCTACTTTCAGATGCAACAGGAATTTTTGGGTTAGGTCAATCCGTTCGCGAGATATGGGAGTTTGACACTAAGAAATGGTTGAGAGGACAACAAATTTTTCGCAATTCTGCTGCTCCAAACGCTTAACCAGAATGGCCTAGGGAAAAAATACACATACCATTGTAATCGGGCGAATTTCTACTTTCAGATGCAACAGGAATTTTTGGGTTAGGACAATCCGTTCGCGAGATATGGGAGTTTGAAGCCAAGAAATGGTTGAGAAGGCAGAAAATTTTTCGCACTTCTGCTGCTCCAAACGCTTAACCAGAATGGTATAGGCAAAAAATACACATACCGTTGTAATCGGGCGAGTTTCTACTTTCAGATGCAATAGGAATTTTTGGGTTAGGTCAATCCGTTCGCGAGATATGGGAGTTTGAAGCCAAGAAATGGTTGAGATGGCAAAAAATTTTTCGCAATTCTGCTGATCCAAACGCTTAACCAGAATGGCCTAGGGAAAAAATACACATACCGTTGTAATCGGGCGAGTTTCTACTTTCAGATGCAATAGGAATTTTTGGGTTAGGTCAATCCGTTCGCGAGATATGGGAGTTTGAAGCCAAGAAATGATTGAGAAGGCAAAAAATTTTTCGCAATTCTGCTGATCCAAACGCTTAACCAGAATGGCCTAGGGAAAAAATACACATACCGTTGTAATCGGACGAGTTTCTACTTTCAGATGCAACAGGAATTTTTGGGTTAGGTCAATCCGTTCGCGAGATATGGGAGTTTGACACTAAGAAATGGTTGAGAGGACAACAAATTTTTCGCAATTCTGCTGCTCCAAACGCTTAACCAGAATGGCCTAGGGAAAAAATACACATACCGTTGTAATCGTGCGAGTTTCTACTTTCAGATGCAACAGGAATTTTTGGGTTAGGACAATCCGTTCGCGAGATATGGGAGTTTGAAGCCAAGAAATGGTTGAGAAGGCAGAAAATTTTTCGCAATTCTGCTGCTTCAAACGCTTAACAAGAATGGCCTAGGGAAAAAATACACATACCGCTGTAATCGGGCGAGTTTCTACTTTCAGATGCAATAGGAATTTTTGGGTTAGGTCAATCTGTTCGCGAGATATGGGAGTTTGAAGCCAAGAAATGGTTGAGAAGGCAAAAAATTTTTCGCAATTCTGCTGATCCAAACGCTTAACCAGAATGGCCTAGGGAAAAAATACACATACCGTTGTAATCGGGCGAGATTCGACTTTCAGATGCAATAGGAATTTTTGGGTTAGGTCAATCCGTTCGCGAGATATGGGAGTTTGAAGCTAAGAAATGGTTGAGAAGACAACAAATTTTTCGCACTTCTGCTGCTCCAAACGCTTAACCAGAATGGTATAGGCAAAAAATACACATACCGTTGTAATCGGGCGAGTTTCTACTTTCAGACGCAACAAGAATTTTTGGGTTAGGTCAATCCGTTCGCGAGATATGGGAGTTTGAAGCCAAGAAATGATTGAGAAGGCAAAAAATTTTTCGCAATTCTGCTGCTCCAAACGCTTAACCAGATTGGCCTAGGGAAAAAATACACATACCGTTGTAATCGGGCGAGTTTCTACTTTCAGACGCTACAGGAATTTTTGGGTTAGGTCAATCCGTTCGCGAGATATGGGAGTTTGACGCTAAGAAATGGTTGAGAGGACAACAAATTTTTCGCAATTCTGCTGCTCTAAACGCTTAACCAGAATGGCCTAGGGAAAAAATACACATACCGTTGTAATCGGGCGAGTTTCTACTTTCAGACGCTACAGGAATTTTTGGGTTAGGTCAATCCGTTCGCGAGATATGGGAGTTTGACGCTAAGAAATGGTTGAGAGGACAACAAATTTTTCGCAATTCTGCTGCTCTAAACGCTTAACCAGAATGGCCTAGGGAAAAAATACACATACCGCTGTAATCGGGCGAGTTTCTACTTTCAGATGCAACAGGAATTTTTGGGTTAGGTCAATCCGTTCGCGAGATATGGGAGTTTGACACTAAGAAATGGTTGAGAGGACAACAAATTTTTCGCAATTCTGCTGCTCCAAACGCTTAACCAGAATGGCCTAGGGAAAAAATACACATACCATTGTAATCGGGCGAATTTCTACTTTCAGATGCAACAGGAATTTTTGGGTTAGGACAATCCGTTCGCGAGATATGGGAGTTTGAAGCCAAGAAATGGTTGAGAAGGCAGAAAATTTTTCGCACTTCTGCTGCTCCAAACGCTTAACCAGAATGGTATAGGCAAAAAATACACATACCGTTGTAATCGGGCGAGTTTCTACTTTCAGATGCAATAGGAATTTTTGGGTTAGGTCAATCCGTTCGCGAGATATGGGAGTTTGAAGCCAAGAAATGGTTGAGATGGCAAAAAATTTTTCGCAATTCTGCTGATCCAAACGCTTAACCAGAATGGCCTAGGGAAAAAATACACATACCGTTGTAATCGGGCGAGTTTCTACTTTCAGATGCAATAGGAATTTTTGGGTTAGGTCAATCCGTTCGCGAGATATGGGAGTTTGAAGCCAAGAAATGGTTGAGAAGGCAAAAAATTTTTCGCAATTCTGCTGATCCAAACGCTTAACCAGAATGGCCTAGGGAAAAAATACACATACCGTTGTAATCGGACGAGTTTCTACTTTCAGATGCAACAGGAATTTTTGGGTTAGGTCAATCCGTTCGCGAGATATGGGAGTTTGACACTAAGAAATGGTTGAGAGGACAACAAATTTTTCGCAATTCTGCTGCTCCAAACGCTTAACCAGAATGGCCTAGGGAAAAAATACACATACCGTTGTAATCGTGCGAGTTTCTACTTTCAGATGCAACAGGAATTTTTGGGTTAGGACAATCCGTTCGCGAGATATGGGAGTTTGAAGCCAAGAAATGGTTGAGAAGGCAGAAAATTTTTCGCAATTCTGCTGCTTCAAACGCTTAACAAGAATGGCCTAGGGAAAAAATACACATACCGCTGTAATCGGGCGAGTTTCTACTTTCAGATGCAATAGGAATTTTTGGGTTAGGTCAATCCGTTCGCGAGATATGGGAGTTTGAAGCCAAGAAATGGTTGAGAAGGCAAAAAATTTTTCGCAATTCTGCTGATCCAAACGCTTAACCAGAATGGCCTAGGGAAAAAATACACATACCGTTGTAATCGGGGGAGTTTCTACTTTCAGATGCAACAGGAATTTTTGGGTTAGGTCAATCCGTTCGCGAGATATGGGAGTTTGCAGCTAAGAAATGGTTGAGAAGACAACAAATTTTTCGCACTTCTGCTGCTCCAAACGCTTAACCAGAATGGCCTAGGGAAAAAATACACATACCGTTGTAATCGGGCGAGATTCGACTTTCAGATGCAATAGGAATTTTTGGGTTAGGTCAATCCGTTCGCGAGATATGGGAGTTTGAAGCTAAGAAATGGTTGAGAAGACAACAAATTTTTCGCACTTCTGCTGCTCCAAACGCTTAACCAGAATGGTATAGGCAAAAAATACACATACCGTTGTAATCGGGCGAGTTTCTACTTTCAGACGCAACAGGAATTTTTGGGTTAGGTCAATCCGTTCGCGAGATATGGGAGTTTGAAGCCAAGAAATGGTTGAGAAGGCAGAAAATTTTTCGCAATTCTGCTGCTCCAAACGCTTAACAAGAATGGCCTTGGGAAAAAATACACATACCGCTGTAATCGGGCGAGTTTCTACTTTCAGATGCAATAGGAATTTTTGGGTTAGGTCAATCCGTTCGCGAGATATGGGAGTTTGACACTAAGAAATGGTTGAGAGGACAACAAATTTTTCGCAATTCTGCTGCTCCAAACGCTTAACCAGAATGGCCTAGGGAAAAAATACACATACCGTTGTAATCGTGCGAGTTTCTACTTTCAGATGCAACAGGAATTTTTGGGTTAGGACAATCCGTTCGCGAGATATGGGAGTTTGAAGCCAAGAAATGGTTGAGAAGGCAGAAAATTTTTCGCAATTCTGCTGCTTCAAACGCTTAACCAGAATGGCCTAGGGAAAAAATACACATACCGTTGTAATCGGGGGAGTTTCTACTTTCAGATGCAACAGGAATTTTTGGGTTAGGTCAATCCGTTCGCGAGATATGGGAGTTTGCAGCTAAGAAATGGTTGAGAAGACAACAAATTTTTCGCACTTCTGCTGCTCCAAACGCTTAACCAGAATGGCCTAGGGAAAAAATACACATACCGTTGTAATCGGGCGAGATTCGACTTTCAGATGCAATAGGAATTTTTGGGTTAGGTCAATCCGTTCGCGAGATATGGGAGTTTGAAGCTAAGAAATGGTTGAGAAGACAACAAATTTTTCGCACTTCTGCTGCTCCAAACGCTTAACCAGAATGGTATAGGCAAAAAATACACATACCGTTGTAATCGGGCGAGTTTCTACTTTCAGACGCAACAGGAATTTTTGGGTTAGGTCAATCCGTTCGCGAGATATGGGAGTTTGAAGCCAAGAAATGGTTGAGAAGGCAGAAAATTTTTCGCAATTCTGCTGCTCCAAACGCTTAACAAGAATGGCCTAGGGAAAAAATACACATACCGTTGTAATCGGGCGAGTTTCTACTTTCAGATGCAACAGGAATTTTTGGGTTAGGTCAATCGGTTCGCGAGATATGGGAGTTTGACACTAAGAAATGGTTGAGAGGACAACAAATTCTTCGCAATTCTGCTGCTCCAAACGCTTAACCAGAATGGCCTAGGGAAAAAATACACATACCGTTGTAATCGGGCGAGTTTCTACTTTCAGATGCAACAGGAATTTTTGGGTTAGGACAATCCGTTCGCGAGATATGGGAGTTTGAAGCCAAGAAACGGTTGAGAAGGCAGAAAATTTTTCGCAATTCTGCTGCTTCAAACGCTTAACAAGAATGGCCTAGGGAAAAAATACACATACCGCTGTAATCGGGCGAGTTTCTACTTTCAGATGCAATAGGAATTTTTGGGTTAGGTCAATCCGTTCGCGAGATATGGGAGTTTGACACTAAGAAATGGTTGAGAGGACAACAAATTTTTCGCAATTCTGCTGCTCCAAACGCTTAACCAGAATGGCCTAGGGAAAAAATACACATACCATTGTAATCGGGCGAGTTTCTACTTTCAGATGCAACAGGAATTTTTGGGTTAGGACAATCCGTTCGCGAGATATGGGAGTTTGAAGCCAAGAAATGGTTGAGAAGGCAGAAAATTTTTCGCAATTCTGCTGCTTCAAACGCTTAACAAGAATGGCCTAGGGAAAAAATACACATACCGCTGTAATCGGGCGAGTTTCTACTTTCAGATGCAATAGGAATTTTTGGGTTAGGTCAATCCGTTCGCGAGATATGGGAGTTTGAAGCCAAGAAATGGTTGAGAAGGCAAAAAATTTTTCGCAATTCTGCTGATCCAAACGCTTAACCAGAATGGCCTAGGGAAAAAATACACATACCGTTGTAATCGGGGGAGTTTCTACTTTCAGATGCAACAGGAATTTTTGGGTTAGGTCAATCCGTTCGCGAGATATGAGAGTTTGAAGCTAAGAAATGGTTGAGAAGACAACAAATTTTTCGCACTTCTGCTGCTCCAAACGCTTAACCAGAATGGCCTAGGGAAAAAATACACATACCGTTGTAATCGGGCGAGATTCGACTTTCAGATGCAATAGGAATTTTTGGGTTAGGTCAATCCGTTCGCGAGATATGGGAGTTTGAAGCTAAGAAATGGTTGAGAAGACAACAAATTTTTCGCACTTCTGCTGCTCCAAACGCTTAACCAGAGTGGTATAGGCAAAAAATACACATACCGTTGTAATCGGGCGAGTTTCTACTTTCAGACGCAACAGGAATTTTTGGGTTAGGTCAATCCGTTCGCGAGATATGGGAGTTTGAAGCCAAGAAATGGTTGAGAAGGCAAAAAATTTTTCGCAATTCTGCTGCTCCAAACGCTTAACCAGATTGGCCTAGGGAAAAAATACACATACCGTTGTAATCGGGCGAGTTTCTACTTTCAGATGCAATAGGAATTTTTGGGTTAGGTCAATCGTTTCGCGAGATATGGGAGTTTGAAACTAAGAAATGGTTGAGAAGACAACAAATTTTTCGCACTTCTGCTGCTCCAAACGCTCAACCAGAATGGCCTAGGAAAAAAATACACATACGGTTGTAATCGGGGGGGTTTCTACTTTCAGACGCAACAGGAATTTTTGGGTTAGGACAATCCGTTCGCGAGATATGGGAGTTTGAAGCCAAGAAATGGTTGAGAAGGCAGAAAATTTTTCGCAATTCTGCTGCTCCAAACGCTTAACCAGAGTGGCCTAGGGAAAAAATACACATACCGTTGTAATCGGGGGAGTTTCTACTTTCAGACGCAACAGGAATTTTTGGGTTAGGACAATCCGTTCGCGAGATATGGGAGTTTGAAGCCAAGAAATGGTTGAGAAGGCAGAAAATTTTTCGCAATTCTGCTGCTCCAAACGCTTAACCAGAATGGCCTAGGGAAAAAATACACATACCGTTGTAATCGGGCGAGATTCGAATTTCAGATGCAATAGGAATTTTTGGGTTAGGTCAATCCGTTCGCGAGATATGGGAATTTGAAACTAAGAAATGGTTGAGAAGACAACAAATTTTTCGCACTTCTGCTGCTCCAAACCCTCAACCAGAATGGCCTAGGAAAAAAATACACATACCGTTGTAATCGGGGGAGTTTCTACTTTCAGACGCAACAGGAATTTTTGGGTTAGGACAATCCGTTCGCGAGATATGGGAGTTTGAAGCCAAGAAATGGTTGAGAAGGCAGAAAATTTTTCGCAATTCTGCTGCTCCAAACGCTTAACCAGAGTGGCCTAGCGAAAAAATACACATACCGCTGTAATCGGGCGAGTTTCTACTTTCAGATGCAATTGGAATTTTTGGGTTAGGTCAATCCGTTCGCGAGATATGGGAGTTTGAAGCCAAGAAATGGTTGAGAAGGCAAAAAATTTTTCGCACTTCTGCTGCTCCAAACGCTTAACCAGAATGGCCTAGGGAAAAAATACACATACCGTTGTAATCGGGGGAGTTTCTACTTTCAGATGCAACAGGAATTTTTGGGTTAGGTCAATCCGTTCGCGAGATATGGGAGTTTGAAGCTAAGAAATGGTTGAGAAGACAACAAATTTTTCGCACTTCTGCTGCTCCAAACGCTTAACCAGAATGGTATAGGCAAAAAATACACATACCGTTGTAATCGGGCGAGTTTCTACTTTCAGACGCAACAGGAATTTTTGGGTTAGGTCAATCCGTTCGCGAGATATGGGAGTTTGAAGCCAAGAAATGGTTGAGAAGGCAAAAAATTTTTCGCAATTCTGCTGCTCCAAACGCTTAACCAGATTGGCCTAGGGAGAAAATACACATACCGTTGTAATCGGGCGAGTTTCTACTTTCAGATGCAACAGGAATTTTTGGGTTAGGTCAATCCGTTCGCGAGATATGGGAGTTTGAAGCTAAGAAATGGTTGAGAAGACAACAAATTTTTCGCACTTCTGCTGCTCCAAACGCTTAACCAGAATGGCCTAGGGAAAAAATACACATACCGTTGTAATCGGGCGAGATTCGACTTTCAGATGCAATAGGAATTTTTGGGTTAGGTCAATCCGTTCGCGAGGTATGGGAGTTTGAAGCTAAGAAATGGTTGAGAAGACAACAAATTTTTCGCACTTCTGCTGCTCCAAACGCTTAACCAGAATGGTATAGGCAAAAAATACACATACCTTTGTTATCGGGCGAGTTTCTACTTTCAGACGCAACAGGAATTTTTGGGTTAGGTCAATCCGTTCGCGAGATATGGGAGTTTGAAGCCAAGAAATGGTTGAGAAAGCAAAAAATTTTTCGCAATTCTGCTGCTCCAAAGGCTTAACCAGATTGGCCTAGGGAAAAAATACACATACCGTTGTAATCGGGCGAGTTTCTACTTTCAGATGCAATAGGAATTTTTGGGTTAGGTCAATCGTTTCGCGAGATATGGGAGTTTGAAACTAAGAAATGGTTGAGAAGACAACAAATTTTTCGCACTTCTGCTGCTCCAAACGCTCAACCAGAGTGGCCTAGGAAAAAAATACACATACGGTTGTAATCGGGGGAGTTTCTACTTTCAGGCGCAACAGGAATTTTTGGGTTAGGACAATCCGTTCGCGAGATATGGGAGTTTGAAGCCAAGAAATGGTTGAGAAGGCAGAAAATTTTTCGCAATTCTGCTGCTCCAAACGCTTAACCAGAGTGGCCTAGGGAAAAAATACACATACCGCTGTAATCGGGCGAGTTTCTACTTTCAGATGCAATAGGAATTTTTGGGTTAGGTCAATCCGTTCGCGAGATATGGGAGTTTGAAGCCAAGAAATGGTTGAGAAGGCAAAAAATTTTTCGCAATTCTGCTGCTCCAAACGCTTAGCCAGAATGGCCTAGGGAAAAAATACACATACCGTTGTAATCGGGGGAGTTTCTACTTTCAGATGCAACAGGAATTTTTGGGTTAGGTCAATCCGTTCACGAGATATGGGAGTTTGAAGCTAAGAAATGGTTGAGAAGACAACAAATTTTTCGCACTTCTGCTGCTCCAAACGCTTAACCAGAATGGCCTAGTGAAAAAATACACATACCGTTGTAATCGTGCGAGTTTCTACTTTCAGATGCAACAGGAATTTTTGGGTTAGGACAATCCGTTCGCGAGATATGGGAGTTTGAAGCCAAGAAATGGTTGAGAAGGCAGAAAATTTTTCGCAATTCTGCTGCTTCAAACGCTTAACAAGAATGGCCTAGGGAAAAAATACACATACCGCTGTAATCGGGCGAGTTTCTACTTTCAGATGCAATAGGAATTTTTGGGTTAGGTCAATCCGTTCGCGAGATATGGGAGTTTGAAGCCAAGAAATGGTTGAGAAGGCAAAAAATTTTTCGCAATTCTGCTGATCCAAACGCTTAACCAGAATGGCCTAGGGAAAAAATACACATACCGTTGTAATCGGGGGAGTTTCTACTTTCAGATGCAACAGGAATTTTTGGGTTAGGTCAATCCGTTCGCGAGATATGGGAGTTTGCAGCTAAGAAATGGTTGAGAAGACAACAAATTTTTCGCACTTCTGCTGCTCCAAACGCTTAACCAGAATGGCCTAGGGAAAAAATACACATACCGTTGTAATCGGGCGAGATTCGACTTTCAGATGCAATAGGAATTTTTGGGTTAGGTCAATCCGTTCGCGAGATATGGGAGTTTGAAGCTAAGAAATGGTTGAGAAGACAACAAATTTTTCGCACTTCTGCTGCTCCAAACGCTTAACCAGAATGGTATAGGCAAAAAATACACATACCGTTGTAATCGGGCGAGTTTCTACTTTCAGACGCAACAGGAATTTTTGGGTTAGGTCAATCCGTTCGCGAGATATGGGAGTTTGAAGCCAAGAAATGGTTGAGAAGGCAGAAAATTTTTCGCAATTCTGCTGCTCCAAACGCTTAACAAGAATGGCCTAGGGAAAAAATACACATACCGTTGTAATCGGGCGAGTTTCTACTTTCAGATGCAACAGGAATTTTTGGGTTAGGTCAATCGGTTCGCGAGATATGGGAGTTTGACACTAAGAAATGGTTGAGAGGACAACAAATTCTTCGCAATTCTGCTGCTCCAAACGCTTAACCAGAATGGCCTAGGGAAAAAATACACATACCGTTGTAATCGGGCGAGTTTCTACTTTCAGATGCAACAGGAATTTTTGGGTTAGGACAATCCGTTCGCGAGATATGGGAGTTTGAAGCCAAGAAATGGTTGAGAAGGCAGAAAATTTTTCGCAATTCTGCTGCTTCAAATGCTTAACAAGAATGGCCTATGGAAAAAATACACATACCGCTGTAATCGGGCGAGTTTCTACTTACAGATGCAATAGGAATTTTTGGGTTAGGTCAATCCGTTCGCGAGATATGGGAGTTTGAAGCCAAGAAATGGTTGAGAAGGCAAAAAATTTTTCGCAATTCTGCTGATCCAAACGCTTAACCAGAATGGCCTAGGGAAAAAATACACATACCGTTGTAATCGGGCGAGTTTCTACTTTCAGATGCAACAGGAATTTTTGGGTTAGGTCAATCCGTTCGCGAGATATGGGAGTTTGACACTAAGAAATGGTTGAGAGGACAACAAATTTTTCGCAATTCTGCTGCTCCAAACGCTTAACCAGAATGGCCTAGGGAAAAAATACACATACCATTGTAATCGGGCGAGTTTCTATTTTCAGATGCAACAGGAATTTTTGGGTTAGGACAATCCGTTCGCGAGATATGGGAGTTTGAAGCCAAGAAATGGTTGAGAAGGCAGAAAATTTTTCGCAATTCTGCTGCTTCAAACGCTTAACAAGAATGGCCTAGGGAAAAAATACACATACCGCTGTAATCGGGCGAGTTTCTACTTTCAGATGCAATAGGAATTTTTGGGTTAGGTCAATCCGTTCGCGAGATATGGGAGTTTGAAGCCAAGAAATGGTTGAGAAGGCAAAAAATTTTTCGCAATTCTGCTGATCCAAACGCTTAACCAGAATGGCCTAGGGAAAAAATACACATACCGTTGTAATCGGGGGAGTTTCTACTTTCAGATGCAACAGGAATTTTTGGGTTAGGTCAATCCGTTCGCGAGATATGGGAGTTTGAAGCTAAGAAATGGTTGAGAAGACAACAAATTTTTCGCACTTCTGCTGCTCCAAACGCTTAACCAGAATGGTATAGGCAAAAAATACACATACCGTTGTAATCGGGCGAGTTTCTACTTTCAGACGCAACAGGAATTTTTGGGTTAGGTCAATCCGTTCGCGAGATATGGGAGTTTGAAGCCAAGAAATGGTTGAGAAGGCAAAAAATTTTTCGCAATTCTGCTGCTCCAAACGCTTAACCAGATTGGCCTAGGGAAAAAATACACATACCGTTGTAATCGGGCGAGTTTCTACTTTCAGATGCAATAGGAATTTTTGGGTTAGGTCAATCGTTTCGCGAGATATGGGAGTTTGAAAGTAAGAAATGGTTGAGAAGACAACAAATTTTTCGCACTTCTGCTGCTCCAAACGCTCAACCAGAATGGCCTAGGAAAAAAATACACATACGGTTGTAATCGGGGGGGTTTCTACTTTCAGACGCAACAGGAATTTTTGGGTTAGGACAATCCGTTCGCGAGATATGGGAGTTTGAAGCCAAGAAATGGTTGAGAAGGCAGAAAATTTTTCGCAATTCTGCTGCTCCAAACGCTTAACCAGAGTGGCCTAGGGAAAAAATACACATACCGTTGTAATCGGGCGAGATTCGAATTTCAGATGCAATAGGAATTTTTGGGTTAGGTCAATCCGTTCGCGAGATATGGGAGTTTGAAGCTAAGAAATGGTTGAGAAGACAACAAATTTTTCGCACTTCTGCTGCTCCAAACGCTTAACCAGAATGGCCTAGGGAAAAAATACACATACCGTTGTAATCGGGCGAGATTCGACTTTCAGATGCAATAGGAATTTTTGGGTTAGGTCAATCCGTTCGCGAGATATGGGAGTTTGAAGCTAAGAAATGGTTGAGAAGACAACAAATTTTTCGCACTTCTGCTGCTCCAAACGCTTAACCAGAATGGTATAGGCAAAAAATACACATACCGTTGTAATCGGGCGAGTTTCTACTTTCAGACGCAACAGGAATTTTTGGGTTAGGTCAATCCGTTCGCGAGATATGGGAGTTTGAAGCCAAGAAATGGTTGAGAAGGCAAAAAATTTTTCGCAATTCTGCTGCTCCAAACGCTTAACCAGATTGGCCTAGGGAAAAAATACACATACCGTTGTAATCGGGCGAGTTTCTACTTTCAGATGCAATAGGAATTTTTGGGTTAGGTCAATCGTTTCGCGAGATATGGGAGTTTGAAACTAAGAAATGGTTGAGAAGACAACAAATTTTTCGCACTTCTGCTGCTCCAAACGCTCAACCAGAATGGCCTAGGAAAAAAATACACATACCGTTGTAATCGGGCGAGTTTCTACTTTCAGATGCAATAGGAATTTTTGGGTTAGGTCAATCGTTTCGCGAGATATGGGAGTTTGAAACTAAGAAATGGTTGAGAAGACAACAAATTTTTCGCACTTCTGCTGCTCCAAACGCTCAACCAGAATGGCCTAGAAAAAAAATACACATACGGTTGTAATCGGGGGGGTTTCTACTTTCAGACGCAACAGGAATTTTTGGGTTAGGACAATCCGTTCGCGAGATATGGGAGTTTGAAGCCAAGAAATGGTTGAGAAGGCAGAAAATTTTTCGCAATTCTGCTGCTCCAAACGCTTAACCAGAGTGGCCTAGGGAAAAAATACACATACCGTTGTAATCGGGGGAGTTTCTACTTTCAGACGCAACAGGAATTTTTGGGTTAGGACAATCCGTTCGCGAGATATGGGAGTTTGAAGCCAAGAAATGGTTGAGAAGGCAGAAAATTTTTCGCAATTCTGCTGCTCCAAACGCTTAACCAGAATGGCCTAGGGAAAAAATACACATACCGTTGTAATCGGGCGAGATTCGAATTTCAGATGCAATAGGAATTTTTGGGTTAGGTCAATCCGTTCGCGAGATATGGGAATTTGAAACTAAGAAATGGTTGAGAAGACAACAAATTTTTCGCACTTCTGCTGCTCCAAACCCTCAACCAGAATGGCCTAGGAAAAAAATACACATACCGTTGTAATCGGGGGAGTTTCTACTTTCAGATGCAACAGGAATTTTTGGGTTAGGTCAATCCGTTCGCGAGATATGGGAGTTTGAAGCTAAGAAATGGTTGAGAAGACAACAAATTTTTCGCACTTCTGCTGCTCCAAACGCTTAACCAGAATGGCCTAGGGAAAAAATACACATACCGTTGTGATCGGGCGAGATTCTACTTTCAGATGCAATAGGAATTTTTGGGTTAGGTCAATCCGTTCGCGACATATGGGAGTTTGAAGCTAAGAAATGGTTGAGAAGACAACAAATTTTTCGCACTTCTGCTGCTCCAAACGCTTAACCAGAATGGTATAGGCAAAAAATACACATACCGTTGTAATCGGGCGAGTTTCTACTTTCAGACGCAACAGGAATTTTTGGGTTAGGTCAATCCGTTCGCGAGATATGGGAGTTTGAAGCCAAGAAATGGTTGAGAAGGCAAAAAATTTTTCGCAATTCTGCTGCTCCAAACGCTTAACCAGATTGGCCTAGGGAAAAAATACACATACCGTTGTAATCGGGCGAGTTTCTACTTTCAGATGCAACAGGAATTTTTGGGTTAGGTCAATCCGTTCGCGAGATATGGGAGTTTGAAGCTAAGAAATGGTTGAGAAGACAACAAATTTTTCGCACTTCTGCTGCTCCAAACGCTTAACCAGAATGGCCTAGGGAAAAAATACACATACCGTTGTAATCGGGCGAGATTCGAATTTCAGATGCAATAGGAATTTTTGGGTTAGGTCAATCCGTTCGCGAGATATGGGAGTTTGAAGCTAAGAAATGGTTGAGAAGACAACAAATTTTTCGCACTTCTGCTGCTCCAAACGCTTAACCAGAATGGTATAGGCAAAAAATACACATACCTTTGTAATCGGGCGAGTTCTTACTTTCAGACGCAACAGGAATTTTTGGGTTAGGTCAATCCGTTCGCGAGATATGGGAGTTTGAAGCCAAGAAATGGTTGAGAAAGCAAAAAATTTTCGCAATTCTGCTGCTCCAAAGGCTTAACCAGATTGGCCTAGGGAAAAAATACACATACCGTTGTATCGGGCGAGTTTCTACTTTCAGATGCAATAGGAATTTTTGGGTTAGGTCAATCGTTTCGCGAGATATGGGAGTTTGAAACTAAGAAATGGTTGAGAAGACAACAAATTTTTCGCACTTCTGCTGCTCCAAACGCTCAACCAGAATGGCCTAGGAAAAAATACACATTCGGTTGTAATCGAGGGAGTTTCTACTTTCAGACGCAACAGGAATTTTTGGGTTTAGGACAATCCGTTCGCGAGATATGGGAGTTTGAAGCCAAGAAATGGTTGAGAAGGCAGAAAATTTTCGCAATTCTGCTGCTCCAACGCTTAACCAGAGTGGCCTAGGGAAAAAATACACATACCGCTGTAATCGGGCGAGTTTCTACTTTCAGATGCAATAGGAATTTTTGGGTTAGGTCAATCCGTTCGCGAGATATGGGAGTTTGAAGCCAAGAAATGGTTGAGAAGGCAAAAAATTTTCGCAATTCTGCTGCTCCAAACGCTTAGCCAGAATGGCCTAGGGAAAAAATACACATACCGTTGTAATCGGGGGAGTTTCTACTTTCAGATGCAACAGGAATTTTTGGGTTAGGTCAATCCGTTCACGAGATATGGGAGTTTGAAGTAAGAAATGGTTGAGAAGACAACAAATTTTTCGCACTTCTGCTGCTCCAAACGCTTAACCAGAATGGCCTAGGGAAAAAATACACATACCGTTGTAATCGGGGGGAGTTTCTACTTCAGACGCAACAGGAATTTTGGGTTAGGACAATCCGTTCGCGAGATATGGGAGTTTGACGCTAAGAAATGGTTTGAGAGGACAACAAATTTTTCGCAATTCTGCTGCTCTAAACTCTTAACCAGAATGGCCTAGGGAAAAAATACACATACCGCTGTAATCGGGCGAGTTTCTACTTTCAGATGCAATAGGAATTTTTGGGTTAGGTCAATCCGTTCGCGAGATATGGGAGTTGAAACTAAGAAATGGTTGAGAAGACAACAAATTTTTCGCACTTCTGCTGCTCCAAACGCTCAACCAGAATGGCCTAGGAAAAAAATACACATACCGTTGTAATCGGGGAGTTTCTACTTTCAGACGCAACAGGAATTTTTGGGTGTAGGACAATCCGTTCGCGTGATATGGGAGTTTGAAGCCAAGAAAATGGTTGAGAAGGCAGAAAATTTTTCGCAATTCTGCTGCTCCAAACGCTTAACCAGAGTGGCCTAGGGAAAAAAATACACATACCGCTGTAATCGGGCGAGTTTCTACTTTCAGATGCAATTGGAATTTTTGGGTTAGGTCAATCCGTTCGCGAGATATGGGAGTTTGAAGCCAGAAATGGTTGAGAAGGCAAAAAAATTTTCGCACTTCTGCTGCTCCCAACGCTTAACCAGAATGGCCTAGGGAAAAAATACACATACCGTTGTAATCGGGGGAGTTTCTACTTTCAGATGCAACAGGAATTTTTGGGTTAGGTCAATCCGTTCGCGAGATATGGGAGTTTGAAGCTAAGAAATGGTTGAGAAGACAACAATTTTTCGCACTTCTGCTGCTCCAAACGCTTAACCAGAATGGCCTAGGGAAAAAATACACATACCGTTGTGATCGGGCGAGATTCTACTTTCAGATGCAATAGGAATTTTTGGGTTAGGTCAATCCGTTCGCGAGATATGGGAGTTTGAAGCTAAGAAATGGTTGAGAAGACAACAAATTTTTCGCACTTCTGCTGCTCCAAACGCTTAACCAGAATGGTATAGGCAAAAAATACACATACCGTTGTAATCGGGCGAGTTTCTACTTTCAGACGCAACAGGAATTTTTGGGTTAGGTCAATCCGTTCGCGAGATATGGGAGTTTGAAGCCAAGAAATGGGTGAGAAGGCAAAAAATTTTCGCAATTCTGCTGCTCCAAACGCTTAACCAGATTGGCCTAGGGAAAAAATTCACATACCGTTGTAATCGGGCGTGTTTCTACTTTCAGATGCAACAGGGAATTTTTGGGTTAGGTCAATCCGTTCGCGAGATATGGGAGTTTGAAGCTAAGAAATTGTTGAGAAGACAACAAATTTTTCGCACTTCTGCTGCTCCAAACGCTTAACCAGAATGGCCTAGGGAAAAAATACACATACCGTTGTAATCGGGCGAGATTCGACTTTCAGATGCAATAGGAATTTTTGGGTTAGGTCAATCCGTTTCGCGAGATATGGGAGTTTGAAGCTAAGAAATGGTTGAGGAAGACAACAAATTTTTCGCACTTCTGCTGCTCCGAACGCTTAACCAGAATGGTATAGGCAAAAAATACACATACCTTTGTAATCGGGCGAGTTTCTACTTTCAGACCGCCAACAGGAATTTTTGGGGTTAGGTCAATCCGTTCGCGAGATATGGGAGTTTGAAGCCAAGAAATGGTGAGAAAGCAAAAAATTTTTCGCAATTCTGCTGCTCCAAAGGCTTAACCAGATTGGCCTAGGGAAAAAATACACATACCGTTGTAATCGGGCGAGTTTCTACTTTCAGATGCAATAGGAATTTTTGGGTTAGGTCAATTTTCGCGAGATATGGGAGTTTGAAACTAAGAAATGGTTGAGAAGACAACAAATTTTTCGCACTTCTGCTGCTCCAAACGCTCAACCAGAATGGCCTAGGAAAAAAATACACATACGGTTGTAATCGGGGGAGTTTCTACTTTCAGACGCAACAGGAATTTTTGGGTTAGGACAATCCGTTCGCGAGATATGGGAGTTTGAAGCCAAGAAATGGTTGAGAAGGCAGAAAATTTTTCGCAATTCTGCTGCTCCAAACGCTTAACCAGAGTGGCCTAGGGAAAAAATACACATACCGCTGTAATCGGGCGAGTTTCTACTTTCAGATGCAATAGGAATTTTTGGGTTAGGTCAATCCGTTCGCGAGATATGGGAGTTTGAAGCCAAGAAATGGTTGAGAAGGCAAAAAATTTTTCGCAATTCTGCTGCTCCAAACGCTTAGCCAGAATGGCCTAGGGAAAAAATACACATACCGTTGTAATCGGGGGAGTTTCTACTTTCAGATGCAACAGGAATTTTTGGGTTAGGTCAATCCGTTCACGAGATATGGGAGTTTGAAGCTAAGAAATGGTTGAGAAGACAACAAATTTTTCGCACTTCTGCTGCTCCAAACGCTTAACCAGAATGGCCTAGGGAAAAAATACACATACCGTTGTAATCGGGCGAGATTCGACTTTCAGATGCAATAGGAATTTTTGGGTTAGGTCGATCCGTTCGCGAGATATGGGAGTTTGAAGCCAAGAAATGGTTGAGAAAGCAAAAAATTTTTCGCAATTCTGCTGCTCCAAAGGCTTAACCAGATTGGCCTAGGGAAAAAATACACATACCGTTGTAATCGGGCGAGTTTCTACTTTCAGATGCAATAGGAATTTTTGGGTTAGGTCAATCGTTTCGCGAGATATGGGAGTTTGAAACTAAGAAATGGTTGAGAAGACAACAAATTTTTCGCACTTCTGCTGCTCCAAACGCTCAACCAGAATGGCCTAGGAAAAAAATACACATACGGTTGTAATCGGGGGAGTTTCTACTTTCAGACGCAACAGGAATTTTTGGGTTAGGACAATCCGTTCGCGAGATATGGGAGTTTGAAGCCAAGAAATGGTTGAGAAGGCAGAAAATTTTTCGCAATTCTGCTGCTCCAAACGCTTAACCAGAGTGGCCTAGGGAAAAAATACACATACCGCTGTAATCGGGCGAGTTTCTACTTTCAGATGCAATAGGAATTTTTGGGTTAGGTCAATCCGTTCGCGAGATATGGGAGTTTGAAGCCAAGAAATGGTTGAGAAGGCAAAAAATTTTTCGCAATTCTGCTGCTCCAAACGCTTAGCCAGAATGGCCTAGGGAAAAAATACACATACCGTTGTAATCGGGGGAGTTTCTACTTTCAGATGCAACAGGAATTTTTGGGTTAGGTCAATCCGTTCACGAGATATGGGAGTTTGAAGCTAAGAAATGGTTGAGAAGACAACAAATTTTTCGCACTTCTGCTGCTCCAAACGCTTAACCAGAATGGCCTAGGGAAAAAATACACATACCGTTGTAATCGGGCGAGATTCGACTTTCAGATGCAATAGGAATTTTTGGGTTAGGTCGATCCGTTCGCGAGATATGGGAGTTTGAAGCTAAGAAATGGTTGAGAAGACAACAAATTTTTCGCACTTCTGCTGCTCCAAACGCTTAACCAGAATGGCCTAGGGAAAAAATACACATACCGTTGTAATCGGGGGAGTTTCTACTTTCAGACGCAACAGGAATTTTTGGGTTAGGACAATCCGTTCGCGAGATATGGGAGTTTGACGCTAAGAAATGGTTGAGAGGACAACAAATTTTTCGCAATTCTGCTGCTCTAAACTCTTAACCAGAATGGCCTAGGGAAAAAATACACATACCGCTGTAATCGGGCGAGTTTCTACTTTCAGATGCAATAGGAATTTTTGGGTTAGGTCAATCCGTTCGCGAGATATGGGAGTTTGAAACTAAGAAATGGTTGAGAAGACAACAAATTTTTCGCACTTCTGCTGCTCCAAACGCTCAACCAGAATGGCCTAGGAAAAAAATACACATACCGTTGTAATCGGGGGAGTTTCTACTTTCAGACGCAACAGGAATTTTTGGGTTAGGACAATCCGTTCGCGAGATATGGGAGTTTGAAGCCAAGAAATGGTTGAGAAGGCAGAAAATTTTTCGCAATTCTGCTGCTCCAAACGCTTAACCAGAGTGGCCTAGGGAAAAAATACACATACCGCTGTAATCGGGCGAGTTTCTACTTTCAGATGCAATAGGAATTTTTGGGTTAGGTCAATCCGTTCGCGAGATATGGGAGTTTGAAGCCAAGAAATGGTTGAGAAGGCAAAAAATTTTTCGCAATTCTGCTGCTCCAAACGCTTAGCCAGAATGGCCTAGGGAAAAAATACACATACCGTTGTAATCGGGGGAGTTTCTACTTTCAGATGCAACAGGAATTTTTGGGTTAGGTCAATCCGTTCGCGAGATATGGGAGTTTGAAGCTAAGAAATGGTTGAGAAGACAACAAATTTTTCGCACTTCTGCTGCTCCAAACGCTTAACCAGAATGGCCTAGGGAAAAAATACACATACCGTTGTAATCGGGCGAGATTCGACTTTCAGATGCAATAGGAATTTTTGGGTTATGTCGATCCGTTCGCGAGATATGGGAGTTTGAAGCTAAGAAATGGTTGAGAAGACAACAAATTTTTCGCACTTCTGCTGCTCCAAACGCTTAACCAGAATGGCCTAGGGAAAAAATACACATACCGTTGTAATCGGGGGAGTTTCTACTTTCAGACGCAACAGGAATTTTTGGGTTAGGACAATCCGTTCGCGAGATATGGGAGTTTGACGCTAAGAAATGGTTGAGAGGACAACAAATTTTTCGCAATTCTGCTGCTCTAAACGCTTAACCAGAATGGCCTAGGGAAAAAATACACATACCGTTGTAATCGTGCGAGTTTCTACTTTCAGATGCAACAGGAATTTTTGGGTTAGGACAATCCGTTCGCGAGATATGGGAGTTTGAAGCCAAGAAATGGTTGAGAAGGCAGAAAATTTTTCGCAATTCTGCTGCTTCAAACGCTTAACAAGAATGGCCTAGGGAAAAAATACACATACTGCTGTAATCGGGCGAGTTTCTACTTTCAGATGCAATAGGAATTTTTGGGTTAGGTCAATCCGTTCGCGAGATATGGGAGTTTGAAGCCAAGAAATGGTTGAGAAGGCAAAAAATTTTTCGCAATTCTGCTGATCCAAACGCTTAACCAGAATGGCCTAGGGAAAAAATACACATACCGTTGTAATCGGGGGAGTTTCTACTTTCAGATGCAACAGGAATTTTTGGGTTAGGTCAAACCGTTCGCGAGATATGGGAGTTTGCAGCTAAGAAATGGTTGAGAAGACAACAAATTTTTCGCACTTCTGCTGCTCCAAACGCTTAACCAGAATGGCCTAGGGAAAAAATACACATACCGTTGTAATCGGGCGAGATTCGACTTTCAGATGCAATAGGAATTTTTGGGTTAGGTCAATCCGTTCGCGAGATATGGGAGTTTGAAGCTAAGAAATGGTTGAGAAGACAACAAATTTTTCGCACTTCTGCTGCTCCAAACGCTTAACCAGAATGGTATAGGCAAAAAATACACATACCGTTGTAATCGGGCGAGTTTCTACTTTCAGACGCAACAGGAATTTTTGGGTTAGGTCAATCCGTTCGCGAGATATGGGAGTTTGAAGCCAAGAAATGGTTGAGAAGGCAGAAAATTTTTCGCAATTCTGCTGCTCCAAACGCTTAACAAGAATGGCCTAGGGAAAAAATACACATACCGTTGTAATCGGGCGAGTTTCTACTTTCAGATGCAACAGGAATTTTTGGGTTAGGTCAATCCGTTCGCGAGATATGGGAGTTTGAAGCTAAGAAATGGTTGAGAAGACAACAAATTTTTCGCACTTCTGCTGCTCCAAACGCTTAACCAGAATGGCCTAGGGAAAAAATACACATACCGTTGTAATCGGGCGAGATTCGACTTTCAGATGCAATAGGAATTTTTGGGTTATGTCGATCCGTTCGCGAGATATGGGAGTTTGAAGCTAAGAAATGGTTGAGAAGACAACAAATTTTTCGCACTTCTGCTGCTCCAAACGCTTAACCAGAATGGCCTAGGGAAAAAATACACATACAGTTGTAATCGGGGGAGTTTCTACTTTCAGACGCAACAGGAATTTTTGGGTTAGGACAATCCGTTCGCGAGATATGGGAGTTTGACGCTAAGAAATGGTTGAGAGGACAACAAATTTTTCGCAATTCTGCTGCTCTAAACGCTTAACCAGAATGGCCTAGGGAAAAAATACACATACCGTTGTAATCGTGCGAGTTTCTACTTTCAGATGCAACAGGAATTTTTGGGTTAGGACAATCCGTTCGCGAGATATGGGAGTTTGAAGCCAAGAAATGGTTGAGAAGGCAGAAAATTTTTCGCAATTCTGCTGCTTCAAACGCTTAACAAGAATGGCCTAGGGAAAAAATACACATACCGCTGTAATCGGGCGAGTTTCTACTTTCAGATGCAATAGGAATTTTTGGGTTAGGTCAATCCGTTCGCGAGATATGGGAGTTTGAAGCCAAGAAATGGTTGAGAAGGCAAAAAATTTTTCGCAATTCTGCTGATCCAAACGCTTAACCAGAATGGCCTAGGGAAAAAATACACATACCGTTGTAATCGGGGGAGTTTCTACTTTCAGATGCAACAGGAATTTTTGGGTTAGGTCAATCCGTTCGCGAGATATGGGAGTTTGCAGCTAAGAAATGGTTGAGAAGACAACAAATTTTTCGCACTTCTGCTGCTCCAAACGCTTAACCAGAATGGCCTAGGGAAAAAATACACATACCGTTGTAATCGGGCGAGATTCGACTTTCAGATGCAATAGGAATTTTTGGGTTAGGTCAATCCGTTCGCGAGATATGGGAGTTTGAAGCTAAGAAATGGTTGAGAAGACAACAAATTTTTCGCACTTCTGCTGCTCCAAACGCTTAACCAGAATGGTATAGGCAAAAAATACACATACCGTTGTAATCGGGCGAGTTTCTACTTTCAGACGCAACAGGAATTTTTGGGTTAGGTCAATCCGTTCGCGAGATATGGGAGTTTGAAGCCAAGAAATGGTTGAGAAGGCAGAAAATTTTTCGCAATTCTGCTGCTCCA
Organism: Ptiloglossa arizonensis; assembly: GCF_051014685.1. Taxonomy (NCBI): domain Eukaryota; kingdom Metazoa; phylum Arthropoda; class Insecta; order Hymenoptera; family Colletidae; genus Ptiloglossa; species Ptiloglossa arizonensis. The sequence goes on from NW_027479325.1 coordinate 96,905, forward strand.
AACGCTTAACAAGAATGGCCTAGGGAAAAAATACACATACCGTTGTAATCGGGCGAGTTTCTACTTTCAGATGCAACAGGAATTTTTGGGTTAGGTCAATCGGTTCGCGAGATATGGGAGTTTGACACTAAGAAATGGTTGAGAGGACAACAAATTCTTCGCAATTCTGCTGCTCCAAACGCTTAACCAGAATGGCCTAGGGAAAAAATACACATACCGTTGTAATCGGGCGAGTTTCTACTTTCAGATGCAACAGGAATTTTTGGGTTAGGACAATCCGTTCGCGAGATACGGGAGTTTGAAGCCAAGAAATGGTTGAGAAGGCAGAAAATTTTTCGCAATTCTGCTGCTTCAAACGCTTAACAAGAATGGCCTAGGGAAAAAATACACATACCGCTGTAATCGGGCGAGTTTCTACTTTCAGATGCAATAGGAATTTTTGGGTTAGGTCAATCCGTTCGCGAGATATGGGAGTTTGAAGCCAAGAAATGGTTGAGAAGGCAAAAAATTTTTCGCAATTCTGCTGATCCAAACGCTTAACCAGAATGGCCTAGGGAAAAAATACACATACCGTTGTAATCGGGCGAGTTTCTACTTTCAGATGCAACAGGAATTTTCGGGTTAGGTCAATCCGTTCGCGAGATATGGGAGTTTGACACTAAGAAATGGTTGAGAGGACAACAAATTTTTCGCAATTCTGCTGCTCCAAACGCTTAACCAGAATGGCCTAGGGAAAAAATACACATACCATTGTAATCGGGCGAGTTTCTACTTTCAGATGCAACAGGAATTTTTGGGTTAGGACAATCCGTTCGCGAGATATGGGAGTTTGAAGCCAAGAAATGGTTGAGAAGGCAGAAAATTTTTCGCAATTCTGCTGCTTCAAACGCTTAACAAGAATGGCCTAGGGAAAAAATACACATACCGCTGTAATCGGGCGAGTTTCTACTTTCAGATGCAATAGGAATTTTTGGGTTAGGTCAATCCGTTCGCGAGATATGGGAGTTTGAAGCCAAGAAATGGTTGAGAAGGCAAAAAATTTTTCGCAATTCTGCTGATCCAAACGCTTAACCAGAATGGCCTAGGGAAAAAATACACATACCGTTGTAATCGGGGGAGTTTCTACTTTCAGATGCAACAGGAATTTTTGGGTTAGGTCAATCCGTTCGCGAGATATGGGAGTTTGAAGCTAAGAAATGGTTGAGAAGACAACAAATTTTTCGCACTTCTGCTGCTCCAAACGCTTAACCAGAATGGCCTAGGGAAAAAATACACATACCGTTGTAATCGGGCGAGATTCGACTTTCAGATGCAATAGGAATTTTTGGGTTAGGTCAATCCGTTCGCGAGATATGGGAGTTTGAAGCTAAGAAATGGTTGAGAAGACAACAAATTTTTCGCACTTCTGCTGCTCCAAACGCTTAACCAGAATGGTATCGGCAAAAAATACACATACCGTTGTAATCGGGCGAGTTTCTACTTTCAGACGCAACAGGAATTTTTGGGTTAGGTCAATCCGTTCGCGAGATATGGGAGTTTGAAGCCAAGAAATGGTTGAGAAGGCAAAAAATTTTTCGCAATTCTGCTGCTCCAAACGCTTAACCAGATTGGCCTAGGGAAAAAATACACATACCGTTGTAATCGGGCGAGTTTCTACTTTCAGATGCAATAGGAATTTTTGGGTTAGGTCAATCGTTTCGCGAGATATGGGAGTTTGAAACTAAGAAATGGTTGAGAAGACAACAAATTTTTCGCACTTCTGCTGCTCCAAACGCTCAACCAGAATGGCCTAGGAAAAAAATACACATACGGTTGTAATCGGGGGGGTTTCTACTTTCAGACGCAACAGGAATTTTTGGGTTAGGACAATCCGTTCGCGAGATATGGGAGTTTGAAGCCAAGAAATGGTTGAGAAGGCAGAAAATTTTTCGCAATTCTGCTGCTCCAAACGCTTAACCAGAGTGGCCTAGGGAAAAAATACACATACCGCTGTAATCGGGCGAGTTTCTACTTTCAGATGCAATAGGAATTTTTGGGTTAGGTCAATCCGTTCGCGAGATATGGGAGTTTGAAGCCAAGAAATGGTTGAGAAGGCAAAAAATTTTTCGCAATTCTGCTGCTCCAAACGCTTAGCCAGAATGGCCTAGGGAAAAAATACACATACCGTTGTAATCGGGGGAGTTTCTACTTTCAGATGCAACAGGAATTTTTGGGTTAGGTCAATCCGTTCGCGAGATATGGGAGTTTGAAGCTAAGAAATGGTTGAGAAGACAACAAATTTTTCGCACTTCTGCTGCTCCAAACGCTTAACCAGAATGGCCTAGGGAAAAAATACACATACCGTTGTAATCGGGCGAGATTCGACTTTCAGATGCAATAGGAATTTTTGGGTTATGTCGATCCGTTCGCGAGATATGGGAGTTTGAAGCTAAGAAATGGTTGAGAAGACAACAAATTTTTCGCACTTCTGCTGCTCCAAACGCTTAACCAGAATGGCCTAGGGAAAAAATACACATACCGTTGTAATCGGGGGAGTTTCTACTTTCAGACGCAACAGGAATTTTTGGGTTAGGACAATCCGTTCGCGAGATATGGGAGTTTGACGCTAAGAAATGGTTGAGAGGACAACAAATTTTTCGCAATTCTGCTGCTCTAAACGCTTAACCAGAATGGCCTAGGGAAAAAATACACATACCGTTGTAATCGTGCGAGTTTCTACTTTCAGATGCAACAGGAATTTTTGGGTTAGGACAATCCGTTCGCGAGATATGGGAGTTTGAAGCCAAGAAATGGTTGAGAAGGCAGAAAATTTTTCGCAATTCTGCTGCTTCAAACGCTTAACAAGAATGGCCTAGGGAAAAAATACACATACCGCTGTAATCGGGCGAGTTTCTACTTTCAGATGCAATAGGAATTTTTGGGTTAGGTCAATCCGTTCGCGAGATATGGGAGTTTGAAGCCAAGAAATGGTTGAGAAGGCAAAAAATTTTTCGCAATTCTGCTGATCCAAACGCTTAACCAGAATGGCCTAGGGAAAAAATACACATACCGTTGTAATCGGGGGAGTTTCTACTTTCAGATGCAACAGGAATTTTTGGGTTAGGTCAATCCGTTCGCGAGATATTGGAGTTTGCAGCTAAGAAATGGTTGAGAAGACAACAAATTTTTCGCACTTCTGCTGCTCCAAACGCTTAACCAGAATGGCCTAGGGAAAAAATACACATACCGTTGTAATCGGGCGAGATTCGACTTTCAGATGCAATAGGAATTTTTGGGTTAGGTCAATCCGTTCGCGAGATATGGGAGTTTGAAGCTAAGAAATGGTTGAGAAGACAACAAATTTTTCGCACTTCTGCTGCTCCAAACGCTTAACCAGAATGGTATAGGCAAAAAATACACATACCGTTGTAATCGGGCGAGTTTCTACTTTCAGACGCAACAGGAATTTTTGGGTTAGGTCAATCCGTTCGCGAGATATGGGAGTTTGAAGCCAAGAAATGGTTGAGAAGGCAGAAAATTTTTCGCAATTCTGCTGCTCCAAACGCTTAACAAGAATGGCCTAGGGAAAAAATACACATACCGTTGTAATCGGGCGAGTTTCTACTTTCAGATGCAACAGGAATTTTTGGGTTAGGTCAATCGGTTCGCGAGATATGGGAGTTTGACACTAAGAAATGGTTGAGAGGACAACAAATTCTTCGCAATTCTGCTGCTCCAAACGCTTAACCAGAATGGCCTAGGGAAAAAATACACATACCGTTGTAATCGGGCGAGTTTCTACTTTCAGATGCAACAGGAATTTTTGGGTTAGGACAATCCGTTCGCGAGATACGGGAGTTTGAAGCCAAGAAATGGTTGAGAAGGCAGAAAATTTTTCGCAATTCTGCTGCTTCAAACGCTTAACAAGAATGGCCTAGGGAAAAAATACACATACCGCTGTAATCGGGCGAGTTTCTACTTTCAGATGCAATAGGAATTTTTGGGTTAGGTCAATCCGTTCGCGAGATATGGGAGTTTGAAGCCAAGAAATGGTTGAGAAGGCAAAAAATTTTTCGCAATTCTGCTGATCCAAACGCTTAACCAGAATGGCCTAGGGAAAAAATACACATACCGTTGTAATCGGGCGAGTTTCTACTTTCAGATGCAACAGGAATTTTTGGGTTAGGTCAATCCGTTCGCGAGATATGGGAGTTTGACACTAAGAAATGGTTGAGAGGACAACAAATTTTTCGCAATTCTGCTGCTCCAAACGCTTAACCAGAATGGCCTAGGGAAAAAATACACATACCATTGTAATCGGGCGAGTTTCTACTTTCAGATGCAACAGGAATTTTTGGGTTAGGACAATCCGTTCGCGAGATATGGGAGTTTGAAGCCAAGAAATGGTTGAGAAGGCAGAAAATTTTTCGCAATTCTGCTGCTTCAAACGCTTAACAAGAATGGCCTAGGGAAAAAATACACATACCGCTGTAATCGGGCGAGTTTCTACTTTCAGATGCAATAGGAATTTTTGGGTTAGGTCAATCCGTTCGCGAGATATGGGAGTTTGAAGCCAAGAAATGGTTGAGAAGGCAAAAAATTTTTCGCAATTCTGCTGATCCAAACGCTTAACCAGAATGGCCTAGGGAAAAAATACACATACCGTTGTAATCGGGGGAGTTTCTACTTTCAGATGCAACAGGAATTTTTGGGTTAGGTCAATCCGTTCGCGAGATATGGGAGTTTGAAGCTAAGAAATGGTTGAGAAGACAACAAATTTTTCGCACTTCTGCTGCTCCAAACGCTTAACCAGAATGGCCTAGGGAAAAAATACACATACCGTTGTAATCGGGCGAGATTCGACTTTCAGATGCAATAGGAATTTTTGGGTTAGGTCAATCCGTTCGCGAGATATGGGAGTTTGAAGCTAAGAAATGGTTGAGAAGACAACAAATTTTTCGCACTTCTGCTGCTCCAAACGCTTAACCAGAATGGTATCGGCAAAAAATACACATACCGTTGTAATCGGGCGAGTTTCTACTTTCAGACGCAACAGGAATTTTTGGGTTAGGTCAATCCGTTCGCGAGATATGGGAGTTTGAAGCCAAGAAATGGTTGAGAAGGCAAAAAATTTTTCGCAATTCTGCTGCTCCAAACGCTTAACCAGATTGGCCTAGGGAAAAAATACACATACCGTTGTAATCGGGCGAGTTTCTACTTTCAGATGCAATAGGAATTTTTGGGTTAGGTCAATCGTTTCGCGAGATATGGGAGTTTGAAACTAAGAAATGGTTGAGAAGACAACAAATTTTTCGCACTTCTGCTGCTCCAAACGCTCAACCAGAATGGCCTAGGAAAAAAATACACATACGGTTGTAATCGGGGGGGTTTCTACTTTCAGACGCAACAGGAATTTTTGGGTTAGGACAATCCGTTCGCGAGATATGGGAGTTTGAAGCCAAGAAATGGTTGAGAAGGCAGAAAATTTTTCGCAATTCTGCTGCTCCAAACGCTTAACCAGAGTGGCCTAGGGAAAAAATACACATACCGTTGTAATCGGGGGAGTTTCTACTTTCAGACGCAACAGGAATTTTTGGGTTAGGACAATCCGTTCGCGAGATATGGGAGTTTGAAGCCAAGAAATGGTTGAGAAGGCAGAAAATTTTTCGCAATTCTGCTGCTCCAAACGCTTAACCAGAATGGCCTAGGGAAAAAATACACATACTGTTGTAATCGGGCGAGATTCGAATTTCAGATGCAATAGGAATTTTTGGGTTAGGTCAATCCGTTCGCGAGATATGGGAGTTTGAAGCTAAGAAATGGTTGAGAAGACAACAAATTTTTCGCAATTCTGCTGCTCCAAACGCTTAACCAGAATGGTATAGGCAAAAAATACACATACCGTTGTAATCGGGCGAGTTTCTACTTTCAGACGCAACAGGAATTTTTGGGTTAGGTCAATCCGTTCGCGAGATATGGGAGTTTGAAGCCAAGAAATGGTTGAGAAGGCAAAAAATTTTTCGCACTTCTGCTGCTCCAAACGCTTAACCAGATTGGCCTAGGGAAAAAATACACATACCGTTGTAATCGGGCGAGTTTCTACTTTCAGATGCAATAGGAATTTTTGGGTTAGGTCTATCCTTTCGCGAGATATGGGAGTTTGAAACTAAGAAATGGTTGAGAAGACAACAAATTTTTCGCACTTCTGCTGCTCCAAACGCTCAACCAGAATGGCCTAGAAAAAAAATATACATACGGTTGTAATCGGGGGAGTTTCTACTTTCAGACGCAACAGGAATTTTTGGGTTAGGACAATCCGTTCGCGAGATATGGGAGTTTGAAGCCAAGAAATGGTTGAGAAGGCAGAAAATTTTTCGCAATTCTGCTGCTCCAAACGCTTAACCAGAGTGGCCTAGGGAAAAAATACACATACCGCTGTAATCGGGCGAGTTTCTACTTTCAGATGCAATAGGAATTTTTGGGTTAGGTCAATCCGTTCGCGAGATATGGGAGTTTGAAGCCAAGAAATGGTTGAGAAGGCAAAAAATTTTTCGCAATTCTGCTGCTCCAAACGCTTAACCAGAATGGCCTAAGGAAAAAATACACATACCGTTGTAATCGGGGGAGTTTCTACTTTCAGACGCAACAGGAATTTTTGGGTTAGGACAATCCGTTCGCGAGATATGGGAGTTTGAAGCCAAGAAATGGTTGAGAAGGCAGAAAATTTTTCGCAATTCTGCTGCTCCAAACGCTTAACCAGAGTGGCCTAGGGAAAAAATACACATACCGCTGTAATCGGGCGAGTTTCTACTGTCAGATGCAATAGGAATTTTTGGGTTAGGTCAATCCGTTCGCGAGATATGGGAGTTTGAAGCCAAGAAATGGTTGAGAAGGCAAAAAATTTATCGCAATTCTGCTGCTCCAAACGCTTAACCAGAATGGCCTAAGGAAAAAATACACATACCGTTGTAATCGGGGGAGATTCGACTTTCAGATGCAATAGGAATTTTTGGGTTAGGTCAATCCGTTCGCGAGATATGGGAATTTGAAACTAAGAAATGGTTGAGAAGACAACAAATTTTTCGCACTTCTGCTGCTCCAAACGCTTAACCAGAATGGCCTAGTGAAAAAATACACATACCGTTGTGATCGGGCGAGATTCTACTTTCAGATGCAATAGGAATTTTTGGGTTAGGTCAATCCGTTCGCGAGATATGGGAGTTTGAAGCTAAGAAATGGTTGAGAAGACAACAAATTTTTCGCACTTCTGCTGCTCCAAACGCTTAACCAGAATGGTATAGGCAAAAAATACACATACCGTTGTAATCGGGCGAGTTTCTACTTTCAGATGCAACAGGAATTTTTGGGTTAGGTCAATCCGTTCGCGAGATATGGGAGTTTGAAGCTAAGAAATGGTTGAGAAGACAACAAATTTTTCGCACTTCTGCTGCTCCAAACGCTTAACCAGAATGGCCTAGGGAAAAAATACACATACCGTTGTAATCGGGCGAGATTCGACTTTCAGATGCAATAGGAATTTTTGGGTTAGGTCAATCCGTTCGCGAGATATGGGAGTTTGAAGCTAAGAAATGGTTGAGAAGACAACAAATTTTTCGCACTTCTGCTGCTCCAAACGCTTAACCAGAATGGTATAGGCAAAAAATACACATACCTTTGTAATCGGGCGAGTTTCTACTTTCAGACGCAACAGGAATTTTTGGGTTAGGTCAATCCGTTCGCGAGATATGGGAGTTTGAAGCCAAGAAATGGTTGAGAAAGCAAAAAATTTTTCGCAATTCTGCTGCTCCAAAGGCTTAACCAGATTGGCCTAGGGAAAAAATACACATACCGTTGTAATCGGGCGAGTTTCTACTTTCAGATGCAATAGGAATTTTTGGGTTAGGTCAATCGTTTCGCGAGATATGGGAGTTTGAAACTAAGAAATGGTTGAGAAGACAACAAATTTTTCGCACTTCTGCTGCTCCAAACGCTCAACCAGAATGGCCTAGGAAAAAAATACACATACGGTTGTAATCGGGGGAGTTTCTACTTTCAGACGCAACAGGAATTTTTGGGTTAGGACAATCCGTTCGCGAGATATGGGAGTTTGAAGCCAAGAAATGGTTGAGAAGGCAGAAAATTTTTCGCAATTCTGCTGCTCCAAACGCTTAACCAGAGTGGCCTAGGGAAAAAATACACATACCGCTGTAATCGGGCGAGTTTCTACTTTCAGATGCAATAGGAATTTTTGGGTTAGGTCAATCCGTTCGCGAGATATGGGAGTTTGAAGCCAAGAAATGGTTGAGAAGGCAAAAAATTTTTCGCAATTCTGCTGCTCCAAACGCTTAGCCAGAATGGCCTAGGGAAAAAATACACATACCGTTGTAATCGGGGGAGTTTCTACTTTCAGATGCAACAGGAATTTTTGGGTTAGGTCAATCCGTTCGCGAGATATGGGAGTTTGAAGCTAAGAAATGCTTGAGAAGACAACAAATTTTTCGCACTTCTGCTGCTCCAAACGCTTAACCAGAATGGCCTAGGGAAAAAATACACATACCGTTGTAATCGGGCGAGATTCGACTTTCAGATGCAATAGGAATTTTTGGGTTATGTCGATCCGTTCGCGAGATATGGGAGTTTGAAGCTAAGAAATGGTTGAGAAGACAACAAATTTTTCGCACTTCTGCTGCTCCAAACGCTTAACCAGAATGGCCTAGGGAAAAAATACACATACCGTTGTAATCGGGGGAGTTTCTACTTTCAGACGCAACAGGAATTTTTGGGTTAGGACAATCCGTTCGCGAGATATGGGAGTTTGACGCTAAGAAATGGTTGAGAGGACAACAAATTTTTCGCAATTCTGCTGCTCTAAACGCTTAACGAGAATGGCCTAGGGAAAAAATACACATACCGCTGTAATCGGGCGAGTTTCTACTTTCAGATGCAATAGGAATTTTTGGGTTAGGTCAATCCGTTCGCGAGATATGGGAGTTTGAAACTAAGAAATGGTTGAGAAGACAACAAATTTTTCGCACTTCTGCTGCTCCAAACGCTCAACCAGAATGGCCTAGGAAAGAAATACACATACCGTTGTAATCGGGGGAGTTTCTACTTTCAGACGCAACAGGAATTTTTGGGTTAGGACAATCCGTTCGCGAGATATGGGAGTTTGAAGCCAAGAAATGGTTGAGAAGGCAGAAAATTTTGCGCAATTCTGCTGCTCCAAACGCTTAACCAGAGTGGCCTAGGGAAAAAATACACATACCGCTGTAATCGGGCGAGTTTCTACTTTCAGATGCAATAGGAATTTTTGGGTTAGGTCAATCCGTTCGCGAGATATGGGAGTTTGAAGCCAAGAAATGGTTGAGAAGGCAAAAAATTTTTCGCAATTCTGCTGCTCCAAACGCTTAACCAGAATGGCCTAAGGAAAAAATACACATACCGTTGTAATCGGGGGAGTTTCTACTTTCAGATGCAACAGGAATTTTTGGGTTAGGTCAATCCGTTCGCGAGATATGGGAGTTTGAAGCTAAGAAATGGTTGAGAAGACAACAAATTTTTCGCACCTCTGCTGCTCCAAACGCTTAACCAGAATGGCCTAGTGAAAAAATACACATACTGTTGTGATCGGGCGAGATTCTACTTTCAGATGCAATAGGAATTTTTGGGTTAGGTCAATCCGTTCGCGAGATATGGGAGTTTGAAGCTAAGAAATGGTTGAGAAGACAACAAATTTTTCGCACTTCTGCTGCTCCAAACGCTTAACCAGAATGGCCTAGGAAAAAAATATACATACCGTTGTAATCGGGGGAGTTTCTACTTTCAGACGCAACAGGAATTTTTGGGTTAGGACAATCCGTTCGCGAGATATGGGAGTTTGAAGCCAAGAAATGGTTGAGAAGGCAGAAAATTTTTCGCAATTCTGCTGCTCCAAACGCTTAACCAGAGTGGCCTAGGGAAAAAATACACATACCGCTGTAATCGGGCGAGTTTCTACTTTCAGATGCAATAGGAATTTTTGGGTTAGGTCAATCCGTTCGCGAGATATGGGAGTTTGAAGCCAAGAAATGGTTGAGAAGGCAAAAAATTTTTCGCAATTCTGCTGCTCCAAACGCTTAACCAGAATGGCCTAAGGAAAAAATACACATACCGTTGTAATCGGGGGAGATTCGACTTTCAGATGCAATAGGAATTTTTGGGTTAGGTCAATCCGTTCGCGAGATATGGGAATTTGAAACTAAGAAATGGTTGAGAAGACAACAAATTTTTCGCACTTCTGCTGCTCCAAACCCTCAACCAGAGTGGCCTAGGGAAAAAATACACATACCGCTGTAATCGGGCGAGTTTCTACTTTCAGATGCAATTGGAATTTTTGGGTTAGGTCAATCCGTTCGCGAGATATGGGAGTTTGAAGCCAAGAAATGGTTGAGAAGGCAAAAAATTTTTCGCAATTCTGCTGATCCAAACGCTTAACCAGAATGGCCTAGGGAAAAAATACACATACCGTTGTAATCGGGGGAGTTTCTACTTTCAGATGCAACAGGAATTTTTGGGTTAGGTCAATCCGTTCGCGAGATATGGGAGTTTGAAGCTAAGAAATGGTTGAGAAGACAACAAATTTTTCGCACTTCTGCTGCTCCAAACGCTTAACCAGAATGGCCTAGTGAAAAAATACACATACCGTTGTGATCGGGCGAGATTCTACTTTCAGATGCAATAGGAATTTTTGGGTTAGGTCAATCCGTTCGCGAGATATGGGAGTTTGAAGCTAAGAAATGGTTGAGAAGACAACAAATTTTTCGCACTTCTGCTGCTCCAAACGCTTAACCAGAATGGTATAGGCAAAAAATACACATACCGTTGTAATCGGGCGAGTTTCTACTTTCAGATGCAACAGGAATTTTTGGGTTAGGTCAATCCGTTCGCGAGATATGGGAGTTTGAAGCTAAGAAATGGTTGAGAAGACAACAAATTTTTCGCACTTCTGCTGCTCCAAACGCTTAACCAGAATGGCCTAGGGAAAAAATACACATACCGTTGTAATCGGGCGAGATTCGACTTTCAGATGCAATAGGAATTTTTGGGTTAGGTCAATCCGTTCGCGAGATATGGGAGTTTGAAGCTAAGAAATGGTTGAGAAGACAACAAATTTTTCGCACTTCTGCTGCTCCAAACGCTTAACCAGAATGGTATAGGCAAAAAATACACATACCTTTGTAATCGGGCGAGTTTCTACTTTCAGACGCAACAGGAATTTTTGGGTTAGGTCAATCCGTTCGCGAGATATGGGAGTTTGAAGCCAAGAAATGGTTGAGAAAGCAAAAAATTTTTCGCAATTCTGCTGCTCCAAAGGCTTAACCAGATTGGCCTAGGGAAAAAATACACATACCGTTGTAATCGGGCGAGTTTCTACTTTCAGATGCAATAGGAATTTTTGGGTTAGGTCAATCGTTTCGCGAGATATGGGAGTTTGAAACTAAGAAATGGTTGAGAAGACAACAAATTTTTCGCACTTCTGCTGCTCCAAACGCTCAACCAGAATGGCCTAGGAAAAAAATACACATACGGTTGTAATCGGGGGAGTTTCTACTTTCAGACGCAACAGGAATTTTTGGGTTAGGACAATCCGTTCGCGAGATATGGGAGTTTGAAGCCAAGAAATGGTTGAGAAGGTAGAAAATTTTTCGCAATTCTGCTGCTCCAAACGCTTAACCAGAGTGGCCTAGGGAAAAAATACACATACCGCTGTAATCGGGCGAGTTTCTACTTTCAGATGCAATAGGAATTTTTGGGTTAGGTCAATCCGTTCGCGAGATATGGGAGTTTGAAGCCAAGAAATGGTTGAGAAGGCAAAAAATTTTTCGCAATTCTGCTGCTCCAAACGCTTAACCAGAATGGCCTAGGGAAAAAATACACATACCGTTGTAATCGGGGGAGTTTCTACTTTCAGACGCAACAGGAATTTTTGGGTTAGGACAATCCGTTCGCGAGATATGGGAGTTTGACGCTAAGAAATGGTTGAGAGGACAACAAATTTTTCGCAATTCTGCTGCTCTAAACGCTTAACCAGAATGGCCTAGGGAAAAAATACACATACCGTTGTAATCGTGCGAGTTTCTACTTTCAGATGCAACAGGAATTTTTGGGTTAGGACAATCCGTTCGCGAGATATGGGAGTTTGAAGCCAAGAAATGGTTGAGAAGGCAGAAAATTTTTCGCAATTCTGCTGCTTCAAACGCTTAACAAGAATGGCCTAGGGAAAAAATACACATACCGCTGTAATCGGGCGAGTTTCTACTTTCAGATGCAATAGGAATTTTTGGGTTAGGTCAATCCGTTCGCGAGATATGGGAGTTTGAAACTAAGAAATGGTTGAGAAGACAACAAATTTTTCGCACTTCTGCTGCTCCAAACGCTCAACCAGAATGGCTTAGGAAAAAAATACACATACCGTTGTAATCGGGGGAGTTTCTACTTTCAGACGCAACAGGAATTTTTGGGTTAGGACAATCCGTTCGCGAGATATGGGAGTTTGAAGCCAAGAAATGGTTGAGAAGGCAGAAAATTTTTCGCAATTCTGCTGCTCCAAACGCTTAACCAGAGTGGCCTAGGGAAAAAATACACATACCGCTGTAATCGGGCGAGTTTCTACTTTCAGATGCAATAGGAATTTTTGGGTTAGGTCAATCCGTTCGCGAGATATGGGAGTTTGAAGCCAAGAAATGGTTGAGAAGGCAAAAAATTTTTCGCAATTCTGCTGCTCCAAACGCTTAGCCAGAATGGCCTAGGGAAAAAATACACATACCGTTGTAATCGGGGGAGTTTCTACTTTCAGATGCAACAGGAATTTTTGGGTTAGGTCAATCCGTTCGCGAGATATGGGAGTTTGAAGCTAAGAAATGGTTGAGAAGACAACAAATTTTTCGCACTTCTGCTGCTCCAAACGCTTAACCAGAATGGCCTAGGGAAAAAATACACATACCGTTGTAATCGGGCGAGATTCGACTTTCAGATGCAATAGGAATTTTTGGGTTATGTCGATCCGTTCGCGAGATATGGGAGTTTGAAGCTAAGAAATGGTTGAGAAGACAACAAATTTTTCGCACTTCTGCTGCTCCAAACGCTTAACCAGAATGGCCTAGGGAAAAAATACACATACCGTTGTAATCGGGGGAGTTTCTACTTTCAGACGCAACAGGAATTTTTGGGTTAGGACAATCCGTTCGCGAGATATGGGAGTTTGACGCTAAGAAATGGTTGAGAGGACAACAAATTTTTCGCAATTCTGCTGCTCTAAACGCTTAACGAGAATGGCCTAGGGAAAAAATACACATACCGCTGTAATCGGGCGAGTTTCTACTTTCAGATGCAATAGGAATTTTTGGGTTAGGTCAATCCGTTCGCGAGATATGGGAGTTTGAAACTAAGAAATGGTTGAGAAGACAACAAATTTTTCGCACTTCTGCTGCTCCAAACGCTCAACCAGAATGGCCTAGGAAAAAAATACACATACCGTTGTAATCGGGGGAGTTTCTACTTTCAGACGCAACAGGAATTTTTGGGTTAGGACAATCCGTTCGCGAGATATGGGAGTTTGAAGCCAAGAAATGGTTGAGAAGGCAGAAAATTTTTCGCAATTCTGCTGCTCCAAACCCTCAACCAGAATGGCCTAGGAAAAAAATTCACATACCGTTGTAATAGGGGGAGTTTCTACTTTCAGACGCAACAGGAATTTTTGGGTTAGGACAATCCGTTCGCGAGATATGGGAGTTTGAAGCCAAGAAATGGTTGAGAAGGCAAAAAATTTTTCGCAATTCTGCTGCTCCAAACGCTTAACCAGAATGGCCTAGGGAAAAAATACACATACCGTTGTAATCGGGGGAGATTCGACTTTCAGATGCAATAGGAATTTTTGGGTTAGGTCAATCCGTTCGCGAGATATGGGAGTTTGAAACTAAGAAATGGTTGAGAAGACAACAAATTTTTCGCACTTCTGCTGCTCCAAACCCCCAACCAGAATGGCCTAGGAAAAGAATACACATACCGTTGTAATCGGGGGAGTTTCTACTTTCTGACGCAACAGGAATTTTTGGGTTAGGACAATCCGTTCGCGAGATATGGGAGTTTGAAGCCAAGAAATGGTTGAGAAGGCAGAAAATTTTTCGCAATTCTGCTGCTCCAAACCCTCAACCAGAATGGCCTAGGAAAAAAATTCACATACCGTTGTAATAGGGGGAGTTTCTACTTTCAGACGCAACAGGAATTTTTGGGTTAGGACAATCCGTTCGCGAGATATGGGAGTTTGAAGCCAAGAAATGGTTGAGAAGGCAAAAAATTTTTCGCAATTCTGCTGCTCCAAACGCTTAACCAGAATGGCCTAGGGAAAAAATACACATACCGTTGTAATCGGGGGAGATTCGACTTTCAGATGCAATAGGAATTTTTGGGTTAGGTCAATCCGTTCGCGAGATATGGGAGTTTGAAACTAAGAAATGGTTGAGAAGACAACAAATTTTTCGCACTTCTGCTGCTCCAAACCCCCAACCAGAATGGCCTAGGAAAAGAATACACATACCGTTGTAATCGGGGGAGTTTCTACTTTCTGACGCAACAGGAATTTTTGGGTTAGGACAATCCGTTCGCGAGATATGGGAGTTTGAAGCCAAGAAATGGTTGAGAAGGCAGAAAATTTTTCGCAATTCTGCTGCTCCAAACGCTTAACCAGAGTGGCCTAGGGAAAAAATACACATACCGCTGTAATCGGGCGAGTTTCTACTTTCAGATGCAATAGGAATTTTTGGGTTAGGTCAATCCGTTCGCGAGATATGGGAGTTTGAAGCTAAGAAATGGTTGAGAAGACAACAAATTTTTCGCACGTCTGCTGCTCCAAACGCTTAACCAGAATGGCCTAGGGAAAAAATACACATACCGTTGTGATCGGGCGAGATTCTACTTTCAGATGCAACAGGAATTTTTGGGTTTGGTCAATCGTTTCGCGAGATATGGGAGTTTGAAACTAAGAAATGGTTGAGAAGACAACAAATTTTTCGCACTTCTGCTGCTCCAAACGCTCAACCAGAATGGCCTAGGAAAAAAATACACATACCGTTGTAATCGGGGGAGTTTCTACTTTCAGACGCAACAGGAATTTTTGGGTTAGGACAATCCGTTCGCGAGATATGGGAGTTTGAAGCCAAGAAATGGTTGAGAAGGCAGAAAATTTTTCGCAATTCTGCTGCTCCAAACGCTTAACCAGAGTGGCCTAGGGAAAAAATACACATACCGCTGTAATCGGGCGAGTTTCTACTTTCAGATGCAATAGGAATTTTTGGGTTAGGTCAATCCGTTCGCGAGATATGGGAGTTTGAAGCCAAGAAATGGTTGAGAAGGCAAAAAATTTTTCGCAATTCTGCTGCTCCAAACGCTTAACCAGAATGGCCTAGGGAAAAAATACACATACCGTTGTAATCGGGGGAGTTTCTACTTTCAGATGCAACAGGAATTTTTGGGTTAGGTCAATCCGTTCGCGAGATATGGGAGTTTGATGCTAAGAAATGGTTGAGAAGACAACAAATTTTTCGCACTTCTGCTGCTCCAAACGCTTAACCAGAATGGCCTAGGGAAAAAATACACATACCGTTGTAATCGGGGGAGATTCGACTTTCAGATGCAATAGGAATTTTTGGGTTTGGTCAATCCGTTCGCGAGATATGGGAGTTTGAAACTAAGAAATGGTTGAGAAGACAACAAATTTTTCGCACTTCTGCTGCTCCAAACCCTCAACCAGAATGGCCTAGGAAAAAAATACACATACCGTTGTAATCGGGGGAGTTTCTACTTTCTGACGCAACAGGAATTTTTGGGTTAGGACAATCCGTTCGCGAGATATGGGAGTTTGAAGCCAAGAAATGGTTGAGAAGGCAGAAAATTTTTCGCAATTCTGCTGCTCCAAACGCTTAACCAGAGTGGCCTAGGGAAAAAATACACATACCGCTGTAATCGGGCGAGTTTCTACTTTCAGATGCAATAGGAATTTTTGGGTTTGGTCAATCCGTTCGCGAGATATGGGAGTTTGAAGCCAAGAAATGGTTGAGAAGGCAAAAAATTTTTCGCAATTCTGTTGCTCCAAACGCTTAACCAGAATGGCCTAGGGAAAAAATACACATACCGTTGTAATCGGGGGAGTTTCTACTTTCAGATGCAACAGGAATTTTTGGGTTAGGTCAATCCGTTCGCGAGATATGGGAGTTTGAAGCTAAGAAATGGTTGAGAAGACAACAAATTTTTCGCACTTCTGCTGCTCCAAACGCTTAACCAGAATGGCCTAGGGAAAAAATACACATACCGTTGTGATCGGGCGAGATTCTACTTTCAGATGCAATAGGAATTTTTGGGTTAGGTCAATCCATTCGCGAGATATGGGAGTTTGAAGCTAAGAAATGGTTGAGAAGACAACAAATTTTTCGCACTTCTGCTGCTCCAAACGCTTAACCAGAATGGTATAGGCAAAAAATACACATACCTTTGTAATCGGGCGAGTTTCTACTTTCAGACGCAACAGGAATTTTTGGGTTAGGTCAATCCGTTCGCGAGATATGGGAGTTTGAAGCCAAGAAATGGTTGAGAAAGCAAAAAATTTTTCGCAATTCTGCTGCTCCAAAGGCTTAACCAGATTGGCCTAGGGAAAAAATACACATACCGTTGTAATCGGGCGAGTTTCTACCTTCAGATGCAATAGGAATTTTTGGGTTAGGTCAATCCGTTCGCGAGATATGGGAGTTTGAAACTAAGAAATGGTTGAGAAGACAACAAATTTTTCACACTTCTGCTGCTCCAAACGCTTAACCAGAATGGCCTAGGGAAAAAATACACATACCTTTGTGATCGGGCGAGATTCTACTTTCAGATGCAACAGGAATTTTTGGGTTTGGTCAATCGTTTCGCGAGATATGGGAGTTTGAAACTAAGAAATGGTTTAGAAGACAACAAATTTTTCGCACTTCTGCTGCTCCAAACGCTCAACCAGAATGGCCTAGGAAAAAAATACACATACCGTTGTAATCGGGGGAGTTTCTACTTTCAGACGCAACAGGAATTTTTGGGTTAGGACAATCCGTTCGCGAGATATGGGAGTTTGAAGCCAAGAAATGGTTGAGAAGGCAGAAAATTTTTCGCAATTCTGCTGCTCCAAACGCTTAACCAGAGTGGCCTAGGGAAAAAATACACATACCGCTGTAATCGGGCGAGTTTCTACTTTCAGATGCAATAGGAATTTTTGGGTTAGGTCAATCCGTTCGCGAGATATGGGAGTTTGAAGCCAAGAAATGGTTGAGAAGGCAAAAAATTTTTCGCAATTCTGCTGCTCCAAACGCTTAACCAGAATGGCCTAGGGAAAAAATACACATACCGTTGTAATCGGGGGAGTTTCTACTTTCAGATGCAACAGGAATTTTTGGGTTAGGTCAATCCGTTCGCGAGATATGGGAGTTTGATGCTAAGAAATGGTTGAGAAGACAACAAATTTTTCGCACTTCTGCTGCTCCAAACGCTTAACCAGAATGGCCTAGGGAAAAAATACACATACCGTTGTAATCGGGGGAGATTCGACTTTCAGATGCAATAGGAATTTTTGGGTTTGGTCAATCCGTTCGCGAGATATGGGAGTTTGAAACTAAGAAATGGTTGAGAAGACAACAAATTTTTCGCACTTCTGCTGCTCCAAACCCTCAACCAGAATGGCCTAGGAAAAAAATACACATACCGTTGTAATCGGGGGAGTTTCTACTTTCTGACGCAACAGGAATTTTTGGGTTAGGACAATCCGTTCGCGAGATATGGGAGTTTGAAACCAAGAAATGGTTGAGAAGGCAGAAAATTTTTGGCAATTCTGCTGCTCCAAACGCTTAACCAGAGTGGCCTAGGGAAAAAATACACATACCGCTGTAATCGGGCGAGTTTCTACTTTCAGATGCAATAGGAATTTTTGGGTTAGGTCAATCCGTTCGCGAGATATGGGAGTTTGAAGCCAAGAAATGGTTGGGAAGGCAAAAAATTTTTCGCAATTCTGCTGCTCCAAACGCTTAACCAGAATGGCCTAGGGAAAAAATACACATACCGTTGTAATCGGGGGAGTTTCTACTTTCAGATGCAACAGGAATTTTTGGGTTAGGTCAATCCGTTCGCGAGATATGGGAGTTTGAAGCTAAGAAATGGTTGAGAAGACAACAAATTTTTCGCACTTCTGCTGCTCCAAACGCTTAACCAGAATGGCCTAGGGAAAAAATACACATACCGTTGTGATCGGGCGAGATTCTACTTTCAGATGCAATAGGAATTTTTGGGTTAGGTCAATCCATTCGCGAGATATGGGAGTTTGAAGCTAAGAAATGGTTGAGAAGACAACAAATTTTTCGCACTTCTGCTGCTCCAAACGCTTAACCAGAATGGTATAGGCAAAAAATACACATACCTTTGTAATCGGGCGAGTTTCTACTTTCAGACGCAACAGGAATTTTTGGGTTAGGTCAATCCGTTCGCGAGATATGGGAGTTTGAAGCCAAGAAATGGTTGAGAAAGCACAAAATTTTTCGCAATTCTGCTGCTCCAAAGGCTTAACCAGATTGGCCTAGGGAAAAAATACACATACCGTTGTAATCGGGCGAGTTTCTACTTTCAGATGCAATAGGAATTTTTGGGTTAGGTCAATCGTTTCGCGAGATATGGGAGTTTGAAACTAAGAAATGGTTGAGAAGACAACAAATTTTTCGCACTTCTGCTGCTCCAAACGCTCAACCAGAATGGCCTAGGAAAAAAATACACATACGGTTGTAATCGGGGGAGTTTCTACTTTCAGACGCAACAGGAATTTTTGGGTTAGGACAATCCGTTCGCGATATATGGGAGTTTGAAGCCAAGAAATGGTTGAGAAGGCAGAAAATTTTTCGCAATTCTGCTGCTCCAAACGCTTAACCAGAGTGGCCTAGGGAAAAAATACACATACCGCTGTAATCGGGCGAGTTTCTACTTTCAGATGCAATAGGAATTTTTGGGTTAGGTCAATCCGTTCGCGAGATATGGGAGTTTGAAGCCAAGAAATGGTTGAGAAGGCAAAAAATTTTTCGCAATTCTGCTGCTCCAAACGCTTAACCAGAGTGGCCTAGGGAAAAAATACACATACCGCTGTAATCGGGCGAGTTTCTACTTTCAGATGCAATAGGAATTTTTGGGTTAGGTCAATCCGTTCGCGAGATATGGGAGTTTGAAGCCAAGAAATGGTTGAGAAGGCAAAAAATTTTTCGCAATTCTGCTGCTCCAAACGCTTAGCCAGAATGGCCTAGGGAAAAAATACACATACCGTTGTAATCGGGGGAGTTTCTACTTTCAGATGCAACAGGAATTTTTGGGTTAGGTCAATCCGTTCGCGAGATATGGGAGTTTGAAGCTAAGAAATGGTTGAGAAGACAACAAATTTTTCGCACTTCTGCTGCTCCAAACGCTTAACCAGAATGGCCTAGGGAAAAAATACACATACCGTTGTAATCGGGCGAGATTCGACTTTCAGATGCAATAGGAATTTTTGGGTTATGTCGATCCGTTCGCGAGATATGGGAGTTTGAAGCTAAGAAATGGTTGAGAAGACAACAAATTTTTCGCACTTCTGCTGCTCCAAACGCTTAACCAGAATGGCCTAGGGAAAAAATACACATACCGTTGTAATCGGGGGAGTTTCTACTTTCAGACGCAACAGGAATTTTTGGGTTAGGACAATCCGTTCGCGAGATATGGGAGTTTGACGCTAAGAAATGGTTGAGAGGACAACAAATTTTTCGCAATTCTGCTGCTCTAAACGCTTAACGAGAATGGCCTAGGGAAAAAATACACATACCGCTGTAATCGGGCGAGTTTCTACTTTCAGATGCAATAGGAATTTTTGGGTTAGGTCAATCCGTTCGCGAGATATGGGAGTTTGAAACTAAGAAATGGTTGAGAAGACAACAAATTTTTCGCACTTCTGCTGCTCCAAACGCTCAACCAGAATGGCCTAGGAAAAAAATACACATACCGTTGTAATCGGGGGAGTTTCTACTTTCAGACGCAACAGGAATTTTTGGGTTAGGACAATCCGTTCGCGAGATATGGGAGTTTGAAGCCAAGAAATGGTTGAGAAGGCAGAAAATTTTTCGCAATTCTGCTGCTCCAAACCCTCAACCAGAATGGCCTAGGAAAAAAATTCACATACCGTTGTAATAGGGGGAGTTTCTACTTTCAGACGCAACAGGAATTTTTGGGTTAGGACAATCCGTTCGCGAGATATGGGAGTTTGAAGCCAAGAAATGGTTGAGAAGGCAAAAAATTTTTCGCAATTCTGCTGCTCCAAACGCTTAACCAGAATGGCCTAGGGAAAAAATACACATACCGTTGTAATCGGGGGAGATTCGACTTTCAGATGCAATAGGAATTTTTGGGTTAGGTCAATCCGTTCGCGAGATATGGGAGTTTGAAACTAAGAAATGGTTGAGAAGACAACAAATTTTTCGCACTTCTGCTGCTCCAAACCCCCAACCAGAATGGCCTAGGAAAAGAATACACATACCGTTGTAATCGGGGGAGTTTCTACTTTCTGACGCAACAGGAATTTTTGGGTTAGGACAATCCGTTCGCGAGATATGGGAGTTTGAAGCCAAGAAATGGTTGAGAAGGCAGAAAATTTTTCGCAATTCTGCTGCTCCAAACCCTCAACCAGAATGGCCTAGGAAAAAAATTCACATACCGTTGTAATAGGGGGAGTTTCTACTTTCAGACGCAACAGGAATTTTTGGGTTAGGACAATCCGTTCGCGAGATATGGGAGTTTGAAGCCAAGAAATGGTTGAGAAGGCAAAAAATTTTTCGCAATTCTGCTGCTCCAAACGCTTAACCAGAATGGCCTAGGGAAAAAATACACATACCGTTGTAATCGGGGGAGATTCGACTTTCAGATGCAATAGGAATTTTTGGGTTAGGTCAATCCGTTCGCGAGATATGGGAGTTTGAAACTAAGAAATGGTTGAGAAGACAACAAATTTTTCGCACTTCTGCTGCTCCAAACCCCCAACCAGAATGGCCTAGGAAAAGAATACACATACCGTTGTAATCGGGGGAGTTTCTACTTTCTGACGCAACAGGAATTTTTGGGTTAGGACAATCCGTTCGCGAGATATGGGAGTTTGAAGCCAAGAAATGGTTGAGAAGGCAGAAAATTTTTCGCAATTCTGCTGCTCCAAACGCTTAACCAGAGTGGCCTAGGGAAAAAATACACATACCGCTGTAATCGGGCGAGTTTCTACTTTCAGATGCAATAGGAATTTTTGGGTTAGGTCAATCCGTTCGCGAGATATGGGAGTTTGAAGCTAAGAAATGGTTGAGAAGACAACAAATTTTTCGCACGTCTGCTGCTCCAAACGCTTAACCAGAATGGCCTAGGGAAAAAATACACATACCGTTGTGATCGGGCGAGATTCTACTTTCAGATGCAACAGGAATTTTTGGGTTTGGTCAATCGTTTCGCGAGATATGGGAGTTTGAAACTAAGAAATGGTTGAGAAGACAACAAATTTTTCGCACTTCTGCTGCTCCAAACGCTCAACCAGAATGGCCTAGGAAAAAAATACACATACCGTTGTAATCGGGGGAGTTTCTACTTTCAGACGCAACAGGAATTTTTGGGTTAGGACAATCCGTTCGCGAGATATGGGAGTTTGAAGCCAAGAAATGGTTGAGAAGGCAGAAAATTTTTCGCAATTCTGCTGCTCCAAACGCTTAACCAGAGTGGCCTAGGGAAAAAATACACATACCGCTGTAATCGGGCGAGTTTCTACTTTCAGATGCAATAGGAATTTTTGGGTTAGGTCAATCCGTTCGCGAGATATGGGAGTTTGAAGCCAAGAAATGGTTGAGAAGGCAAAAAATTTTTCGCAATTCTGCTGCTCCAAACGCTTAACCAGAATGGCCTAGGGAAAAAATACACATACCGTTGTAATCGGGGGAGTTTCTACTTTCAGATGCAACAGGAATTTTTGGGTTAGGTCAATCCGTTCGCGAGATATGGGAGTTTGATGCTAAGAAATGGTTGAGAAGACAACAAATTTTTCGCACTTCTGCTGCTCCAAACGCTTAACCAGAATGGCCTAGGGAAAAAATACACATACCGTTGTAATCGGGGGAGATTCGACTTTCAGATGCAATAGGAATTTTTGGGTTTGGTCAATCCGTTCGCGAGATATGGGAGTTTGAAACTAAGAAATGGTTGAGAAGACAACAAATTTTTCGCACTTCTGCTGCTCCAAACCCTCAACCAGAATGGCCTAGGAAAAAAATACACATACCGTTGTAATCGGGGGAGTTTCTACTTTCTGACGCAACAGGAATTTTTGGGTTAGGACAATCCGTTCGCGAGATATGGGAGTTTGAAGCCAAGAAATGGTTGAGAAGGCAGAAAATTTTTCGCAATTCTGCTGCTCCAAACGCTTAACCAGAGTGGCCTAGGGAAAAAATACACATACCGCTGTAATCGGGCGAGTTTCTACTTTCAGATGCAATAGGAATTTTTGGGTTAGGTCAATCCGTTCGCGAGATATGGGAGTTTGAAGCCAAGAAATGGTTGAGAAGGCAAAAAATTTTTCGCAATTCTGTTGCTCCAAACGCTTAACCAGAATGGCCTAGGGAAAAAATACACATACCGTTGTAATCGGGGGAGTTTCTACTTTCAGATGCAACAGGAATTTTTGGGTTAGGTCAATCCGTTCGCGAGATATGGGAGTTTGAAGCTAAGAAATGGTTGAGAAGACAACAAATTTTTCGCACTTCTGCTGCTCCAAACGCTTAACCAGAATGGCCTAGGGAAAAAATACACATACCGTTGTGATCGGGCGAGATTCTACTTTCAGATGCAATAGGAATTTTTGGGTTAGGTCAATCCATTCGCGAGATATGGGAGTTTGAAGCTAAGAAATGGTTGAGAAGACAACAAATTTTTCGCACTTCTGCTGCTCCAAACGCTTAACCAGAATGGTATAGGCAAAAAATACACATACCTTTGTAATCGGGCGAGTTTCTACTTTCAGACGCAACAGGAATTTTTGGGTTAGGTCAATCCGTTCGCGAGATATGGGAGTTTGAAGCCAAGAAATGGTTGAGAAAGCAAAAAATTTTTCGCAATTCTGCTGCTCCAAAGGCTTAACCAGATTGGCCTAGGGAAAAAATACACATACCGTTGTAATCGGGCGAGTTTCCACCTTCAGATGCAATAGGAATTTTTGGGTTAGGTCAATCCGTTCGCGAGATATGGGAGTTTGAAACTAAGAAATGGTTGAGAAGACAACAAATTTTTCACACTTCTGCTGCTCCAAACGCTTAACCAGAATGGCCTAGGGATAAAATACACATACCTTTGTGATCGGGCGAGATTCTACTTTCAGATGCAACAGGAATTTTTGGGTTTGGTCAATCGTTTCGCGAGATATGGGAGTTTGAAACTAAGAAATGGTTTAGAAGACAACAAATTTTTCGCACTTCTGCTGCTCCAAACGCTCAACCAGAATGGCCTAGGAAAAAAATACACATACCGTTGTAATCGGGGGAGTTTCTACTTTCAGACGCAACAGGAATTTTTGGGTTAGGACAATCCGTTCGCGAGATATGGGAGTTTGAAGCCAAGAAATGGTTGAGAAGGCAGAAAATTTTTCGCAATTCTGCTGCTCCAAACGCTTAACCAGAGTGGCCTAGGGAAAAAATACACATACCGCTGTAATCGGGCGAGTTTCTACTTTCAGATGCAATAGGAATTTTTGGGTTAGGTCAATCCGTTCGCGAGATATGGGAGTTTGAAGCCAAGAAATGGTTGAGAAGGCAAAAAATTTTTCGCAATTCTGCTGCTCCAAACGCTTAACCAGAATGGCCTAGGGAAAAAATACACATACCGTTGTAATCGGGGGAGTTTCTACTTTCAGATGCAACAGGAATTTTTGGGTTAGGTCAATCCGTTCGCGAGATATGGGAGTTTGATGCTAAGAAATGGTTGAGAAGACAACAAATTTTTCGCACTTCTGCTGCTCCAAACGCTTAACCAGAATGGCCTAGGGAAAAAATACACATACCGTTGTAATCGGGGGAGATTCGACTTTCAGATGCAATAGGAATTTTTGGGTTTGGTCAATCCGTTCGCGAGATATGGGAGTTTGAAACTAAGAAATGGTTGAGAAGACAACAAATTTTTCGCACTTCTGCTGCTCCAAACCCTCAACCAGAATGGCCTAGGAAAAAAATACACATACCGTTGTAATCGGGGGAGTTTCTACTTTCTGACGCAACAGGAATTTTTGGGTTAGGACAATCCGTTCGCGAGATATGGGAGTTTGAAACCAAGAAATGGTTGAGAAGGCAGAAAATTTTTCGCAATTCTGCTGCTCCAAACGCTTAACCAGAGTGGCCTAGGGAAAAAATACACATACCGCTGTAATCGGGCGAGTTTCTACTTTCAGATGCAATAGGAATTTTTGGGTTAGGTCAATCCGTTCGCGAGATATGGGAGTTTGAAGCCAAGAAATGGTTGGGAAGGCAAAAAATTTTTCGCAATTCTGCTGCTCCAAACGCTTAACCAGAATGGCCTAGGGAAAAAATACACATACCGTTGTAATCGGGGGAGTTTCTACTTTCAGATGCAACAGGAATTTTTGGGTTAGGTCAATCCGTTCGCGAGATATGGGAGTTTGAAGCTAAGAAATGGTTGAGAAGACAACAAATTTTTCGCACTTCTGCTGCTCCAAACGCTTAACCAGAATGGCCTAGGGAAAAAATACACATACCGTTGTGATCGGGCGAGATTCTACTTTCAGATGCAATAGGAATTTTTGGGTTAGGTCAATCCATTCGCGAGATATGGGAGTTTGAAGCTAAGAAATGGTTGAGAAGACAACAAATTTTTCGCACTTCTGCTGCTCCAAACGCTTAACCAGAATGGTATAGGCAAAAAATACACATACCTTTGTAATCGGGCGAGTTTCTACTTTCAGACGCAACAGGAATTTTTGGGTTAGGTCAATCCGTTCGCGAGATATGGGAGTTTGAAGCCAAGAAATGGTTGAGAAAGCACAAAATTTTTCGCAATTCTGCTGCTCCAAAGGCTTAACCAGATTGGCCTAGGGAAAAAATACACATACCGTTGTAATCGGGCGAGTTTCTACTTTCAGATGCAATAGGAATTTTTGGGTTAGGTCAATCGTTTCGCGAGATATGGGAGTTTGAAACTAAGAAATGGTTGAGAAGACAACAAATTTTTCGCACTTCTGCTGCTCCAAACGCTCAACCAGAATGGCCTAGGAAAAAAATACACATACGGTTGTAATCGGGGGAGTTTCTACTTTCAGACGCAACAGGAATTTTTGGGTTAGGACAATCCGTTCGCGATATATGGGAGTTTGAAGCCAAGAAATGGTTGAGAAGGCAGAAAATTTTTCGCAATTCTGCTGCTCCAAACGCTTAACCAGAGTGGCCTAGGGAAAAAATACACATACCGCTGTAATCGGGCGAGTTTCTACTTTCAGATGCAATAGGAATTTTTGGGTTAGGTCAATCCGTTCGCGAGATATGGGAGTTTGAAGCCAAGAAATGGTTGAGAAGGCAAAAAATTTTTCGCAATTCTGCTGCTCCAAACGCTTAGCCAGAATGGCCTAGGGAAAAAATACACATACCGTTGTAATCGGGGGAGTTTCTACTTTCAGATGCAACAGGAATTTTTGGGTTAGGTCAATCCGTTCACGAGATATGGGAGTTTGAAGCTAAGAAATGGTTGAGAAGACAACAAATTTTTCGCACTTCTGCTGCTCCAAACGCTTAACCAGAATGGCCTAGGGAAAAAATACACATACCGTTGTAATCGGGCGAGATTCGACTTTCAGATGCAATAGGAATTTTTGGGTTAGGTCGATCCGTTCGCGAGATATGGGAGTTTGAAGCTAAGAAATGGTTGAGAAGACAACAAATTTTTCGCACTTCTGCTGCTCCAAACGCTTAACCAGAATGGCCTAGGGAAAAAATACACATACCGTTGTAATCGGGGGAGTTTCTACTTTCAGACGCAACAGGAATTTTTGGTTAGGACAATCCGTTCGCGAGATATGGGAGTTTGACGCTAAGAAATGGTTGAGAGGACAACAAATTTTTCGCAATTCTGCTGCTCTAAACTCTTAACCAGAATGGCCTAGGGAAAAAATACACATACCGCTGTAATCGGGCGAGTTTCTACTTTCAGATGCAATAGGAATTTTTGGGTTAGGTCAATCCGTTCGCGAGATATGGGAGTTTGAAACTAAGAAATGGTTGAGAAGGCAGAAAATTTTTCGAAATTCTGCTGCTCCAAACGCTTAACCAGAGTGGCCTAGGGAAAAAATACACATACCGCTGTAATCGGGCGAGTTTCTACTTTCAGATGCAATAGGAATTTTTGGGTTAGGTCAATCCGTTCGCGAGATATGGGAGTTTGAAGCCAAGAAATGGTTGAGAAGGCAAAAAATTTTTCGCAATTCTGCTGCTCCAAACGCTTAACCAGAATGGCCTAGGGAAAAAATACACATACCGTTGTAATCGGGGGAGTTTCTACTTTCAGATGCAACAGGAATTTTTGGGTTAGGTCAATCCGTTCGCGAGATATGGGAGTTTGAAGCTAAGAAATGGTTGAGAAGACAACAAATTTTTCGCACTTCTGCTGCTCCAAACGCTTAACCAGAATGGCCTAGGGAAAAAATACACATACCGTTGTAATCGGGCGAGATTCGACTTTCAGATGCAATAGGAATTTTTGGGTTATGTCGATCCGTTCGCGAGATATGGGAGTTTGAAGCCAAGAAATGGTTGAGAAGGCAAAAAATTTTTCGCAATTCTGCTGCTCCAAACGCTTAACCAGAATGGCCTAGGGAAAAAATACACATACCGTTGTAATCGGGGGAGATTCGACTTTCAGATGCAATAGGAATTTTTGGGTTAGGTCAATCCGTTCGCGAGATATGGGAGTTTGAAACTAAGAAATGGTTGAGAAGACAACAAATTTTTCGCACTTCTGCTGCTCCAAACCCCCAACCAGAATGGCCTAGGAAAAAAATACACATACCGTTGTAATCGGGGGAGTTTCTACTTTCTGACGCAACAGGAGTTTTTGGGTTAGGACAATCCGTTCGCGAGATATGGGAGTTTGAAGCCAAGAAATGGTTGAGAAGGCAGAAAATTTTTCGAAATTCTGCTGCTCCAAACGCTTAACCAGAGTGGCCTAGGGAAAAAATACACATACCGCTGTAATCGGGCGAGTTTCTACCTTCAGATGCAATAGGAATTTTTGGGTTAGGTCAATCCGTTCGCGAGATATGGGAGTTTGAAACTAAGAAATGGTTGAGAAGACAACAAATTTTTCGCACTTCTGCTGCTCCAAACGCTTAACCAGAATGGCCTAGGGAAAAAATACACATACCTTTGTGATCGGGCGAGATTCTACTTTCAGATGCAACAGGAATTTTTGGGTTTGGTCAATCGTTTCGCGAGATATGGGAGTTTGAAACTAAGAAATGGTTGAGAAGACAACAAATTTTTCGCACTTCTGCTGCTCCAAACGCTCAACCAGAATGGCCTAGGAAAAAAATACACATACCGTTGTAATCGGGGGAGTTTCTACTTTCAGACGCAACAGGAATTTTTGGGTTAGGACAATCCGTTCGCGAGATATGGGAGTTTGAAGCCAAGAAATGGTTGAGAAGGCAGAAAATTTTTCGCAATTCTGCTGCTCCAAACGCTTAACCAGAGTGGCCTAGGGAAAAAATACACATACCGCTGTAATCGGGCGAGTTTCTACTTTCAGATGCAATAGGAATTTTTGGGTTAGGTCAATCCGTTCGCGAGATATGGGAGTTTGAAGCCAAGAAATGGTTGAGAAGGCAAAAAATTTTTCGCAATTCTGCTGCTCCAAACGCTTAACCAGAATGGCCTAGGGAAAAAATACACATACCGTTGTAATCGGGGGAGTTTCTACTTTCAGATGCAACAGGAATTTTTGGGTTAGGTCAATCCGTTCGCGAGATATGGGAGTTTGATGCTAAGAAATGGTTGAGAAGACAACAAATTTTTCGCACTTCTGCTGCTCCAAACGCTTAACCAGAATGGCCTAGGGAAAAAATACAAATACCGTTGTAATCGGGGGAGATTCGACTTTCAGATGCAATAGGAATTTTTGGGTTTGGTCAATCCGTTCGCGAGATATGGGAGTTTGAAACTAAGAAATGGTTGAGAAGACAACAAATTTTTCGCACTTCTGCTGCTCCAAACCCTCAACCAGAATGGCCTAGGAAAAAAATACACATACCGTTGTAATCGGGGGAGTTTCTACTTTCTGACGCAACAGGAATTTTTGGGTTAGGACAATCCGTTCGCGAGATATGGGAGTTTGAAACCAAGAAATGGTTGAGAAGGCAGAAAATTTTTCGCAATTCTGCTGCTCCAAACGCTTAACCAGAGTGGCCTAGGGAAAAAATACACATACCGCTGTAATCGGGCGAGTTTCTACTTTCAGATGCAATAGGAATTTTTGGGTTAGGTCAATCCGTTCGCGAGATATGGGAGTTTGAAGCCAAGAAATGGTTGGGAAGGCAAAAAATTTTTCGCAATTCTGCTGCTCCAAACGCTTAACCAGAATGGCCTAGGGAAAAAATACACATACCGTTGTAATCGGGGGAGTTTCTACTTTCAGATGCAACAGGAATTTTTGGGTTAGGTCAATCCGTTCGCGAGATATGGGAGTTTGAAGCTAAGAAATGGTTGAGAAGACAACAAATTTTTCGCACTTCTGCTGCTCCAAACGCTTAACCAGAATGGCCTAGGGAAAAAATACACATACCGTTGTGATCGGGCGAGATTCTACTTTCAGATGCAATAGGAATTTTTGGGTTAGGTCAATCCATTCGCGAGATATGGGAGTTTGAAGCTAAGAAATGGTTGAGAAGACAACAAATTTTTCGCACTTCTGCTGCTCCAAACGCTTAACCAGAATGGTATAGGCAAAAAATACACATACCTTTGTAATCGGGCGAGTTTCTACTTTCAGACGCAACAGGAATTTTTGGGTTAGGTCAATCCGTTCGCGAGATATGGGAGTTTGAAGCCAAGAAATGGTTGAGAAAGCACAAAATTTTTCGCAATTCTGCTGCTCCAAAGGCTTAACCAGATTGGCCTAGGGAAAAAATACACATACCGTTGTAATCGGGCGAGTTTCTACTTTCAGATGCAATAGGAATTTTTGGGTTAGGTCAATCGTTTCGCGAGATATGGGAGTTTGAAACTAAGAAATGGTTGAGAAGACAACAAATTTTTCGCACTTCTGCTGCTCCAAACGCTCAACCAGAATGGCCTAGGAAAAAAATACACATACGGTTGTAATCGGGGGAGTTTCTACTTTCAGACGCAACAGGAATTTTTGGGTTAGGACAATCCGTTCGCGAGATATGGGAGTTTGAAGCCAAGAAATGGTTGAGAAGGCAGAAAATTTTTCGCAATTCTGCTGCTCCAAACGCTTAACCAGAGTGGCCTAGGGAAAAAATACACATACCGCTGTAATCGGGCGAGTTTCTACTTTCAGATGCAATAGGAATTTTTGGGTTAGGTCAATCCGTTCGCGAGATATGGGAGTTTGAAGCCAAGAAATGGTTGAGAAGGCAAAAAATTTTTCGCAATTCTGCTGCTCCAAACGCTTAGCCAGAATGGCCTAGGGAAAAAATACACATACCGTTGTAATCGGGGGAGTTTCTACTTTCAGATGCAACAGGAATTTTTGGGTTAGGTCAATCCGTTCACGAGATATGGGAGTTTGAAGCTAAGAAATGGTTGAGAAGACAACAAATTTTTCGCACTTCTGCTGCTCCAAACGCTTAACCAGAATGGCCTAGGGAAAAAATACACATACCGTTGTAATCGGGCGAGATTCGACTTTCAGATGCAATAGGAATTTTTGGGTTAGGTCGATCCGTTCGCGAGATATGGGAGTTTGAAGCTAAGAAATGGTTGAGAAGACAACAAATTTTTCGCACTTCTGCTGCTCCAAACGCTTAACCAGAATGGCCTAGGGAAAAAATACACATACCGTTGTAATCGGGGGAGTTTCTACTTTCAGACGCAACAGGAATTTTTGGGTTAGGACAATCCGTTCGCGAGATATGGGAGTTTGACGCTAAGAAATGGTTGAGAGGACAACAAATTTTTCGCAATTCTGCTGCTCTAAACTCTTAACCAGAATGGCCTAGGGAAAAAATACACATACCGCTGTAATCGGGCGAGTTTCTACTTTCAGATGCAATAGGAATTTTTGGGTTAGGTCAATCCGTTCGCGAGATATGGGAGTTTGAAACTAAGAAATGGTTGAGAAGGCAGAAAATTTTTCGAAATTCTGCTGCTCCAAACGCTTAACCAGAGTGGCCTAGGGAAAAAATACACATACCGCTGTAATCGGGCGAGTTTCTACTTTCAGATGCAATAGGAATTTTTGGGTTAGGTCAATCCGTTCGCGAGATATGGGAGTTTGAAGCCAAGAAATGGTTGAGAAGGCAAAAAATTTTTCGCAATTCTGCTGCTCCAAACGCTTAACCAGAATGGCCTAGGGAAAAAATACACATACCGTTGTAATCGGGGGAGTTTCTACTTTCAGATGCAACAGGAATTTTTGGGTTAGGTCAATCCGTTCGCGAGATATGGGAGTTTGAAGCTAAGAAATGGTTGAGAAGACAACAAATTTTTCGCACTTCTGCTGCTCCAAACGCTTAACCAGAATGGCCTAGGGAAAAAATACACATACCGTTGTAATCGGGCGAGATTCGACTTTCAGATGCAATAGGAATTTTTGGGTTATGTCGATCCGTTCGCGAGATATGGGAGTTTGAAGCCAAGAAATGGTTGAGAAGGCAAAAAATTTTTCGCAATTCTGCTGCTCCAAACGCTTAACCAGAATGGCCTAGGGAAAAAATACACATACCGTTGTAATCGGGGGAGATTCGACTTTCAGATGCAATAGGAATTTTTGGGTTAGGTCAATCCGTTCGCGAGATATGGGAGTTTGAAACTAAGAAATGGTTGAGAAGACAACAAATTTTTCGCACTTCTGCTGCTCCAAACCCCCAACCAGAATGGCCTAGGAAAAAAATACACATACCGTTGTAATCGGGGGAGTTTCTACTTTCTGACGCAACAGGAGTTTTTGGGTTAGGACAATCCGTTCGCGAGATATGGGAGTTTGAAGCCAAGAAATGGTTGAGAAGGCAGAAAATTTTTCGAAATTCTGCTGCTCCAAACGCTTAACCAGAGTGGCCTAGGGAAAAAATACACATACCGCTGTAATCGGGCGAGTTTCTACTTTCAGATGCAATAGGAATTTTTGGGTTAGGTCAATCCGTTCGCGAGATATGGGAGTTTGAAGCCAAGAAATGGTTGAGAAGGCAAAAAATTTTTCGCAATTCTGCTGCTCCAAACGCTTAGCCAGAATGGCCTAGGGAAAAAATACACATACCGTTGTAATCGGGGGAGTTTCTACTTTCAGACGCAACAGGAATTTTTGGGTTAGGACAATCCGTTCGCGAGATATGGGAGTTTGAAGCCAAGAAATGGTTGAGAAGGCAGAAAATTTTTCGCAATTCTGCTGCTCCAAACCCTCAACCAGAATGGCCTAGGAAAAAAATACACATACCGTTGTAATCGGGGGAGTTTCTACTTTCAGACGCAACAGGAATTTTTGGGTTAGGACAATCCGTTCGCGAGATATGGGAGTTTGAAGCCAAGAAATGGTTGAGAAGGCAAAAAATTTTTCGCAATTCTGCTGCTCCAAACGCTTAACCAGAATGGCCTAGGGAAAAAATACACATACCGTTGTAATCGGGGGAGATTCGACTTTCAGATGCAATAGGAATTTTTGGGTTAGGTCAATCCGTTCGCGAGATATGGGAGTTTGAAACTAAGAAATGGTTGAGAAGACAACAAATTTTTCGCACTTCTGCTGCTCCAAACCCCCAACCAGAATGGCCTAGGAAAAAAATACACATACCGTTGTAATCGGGGGAGTTTCTACTTTCTGACGCAACAGGAATTTTTGGGTTAGGACAATCCGTTCGCGAGATATGGGAGTTTGAAGCCAAGAAATGGTTGAGAAGGCAGAAAATTTTTCGCAATTCTGCTGCTCCAAACGCTTAACCAGAGTGGCCTAGGGAAAAAATACACATACCGCTGTAATCGGGCGAGTTTCTACTTTCAGATGCAATAGGAATTTTTGGGTTAGGTCAATCCGTTCGCGAGATATGGGAGTTTGAAGCCAAGAAATGGTTGAGAAGGCAAAAAATTTTTCGCAATTCTGCTGCTCCAAACGCTTAACCAGAATGGCCTAGGGAAAAAATACACATACCGTTGTAATCGGGGGAGTTTCTACTTTCAGATGCAACAGGAATTTTTGGGTTAGGTCAATCCGTTCGCGAGATATGGGAGTTTGAAGCTAAGAAATGGTTGAGAAGACAACAAATTTTTCGCACTTCTGCTGCTCCAAACGCTTAACCAGAATGGCCTAGGGAAAAAATACACATACCGTTGTGATCGGGCGAGATTCTACTTTCAGATGCAACAGGAATTTTTGGGTTTGGTCAATCGTTTCGCGAGATATGGGAGTTTGAAACTAAGAAATGGTTGAGAAGACAACAAATTTTTCGCACTTCTGCTGCTCCAAACGCTCAACCAGAATGGCCTAGGAAAAAAATACACATACCGTTGTAATCGGGGGAGTTTCTACTTTCAGACGCAACAGGAATTTTTGGGTTAGGACAATCCGTTCGCGAGATATGGGAGTTTGAAGCCAAGAAATGGTTGAGAAGGCAGAAAATTTTTCGCAATTCTGCTGCTCCAAACGCTTAACCAGAGTGGCCTAGGGAAAAAATACACATACCGCTGTAATCGGGCGAGTTTCTACTTTCAGATGCAATAGGAATTTTTGGGTTAGGTCAATCCGTTCGCTAGATATGGGAGTTTGAAGCCAAGAAATGGTTGAGAAGGCAAAAAATTTTTCGCAATTCTGCTGCTCCAAACGCTTAACCAGAATGGCCTAGGGAAAAAATACACATACCGTTGTAATCGGGGGAGTTTCTACTTTCAGATGCAACAGGAATTTTTGGGTTAGGTCAATCCGTTCGCGAGATATGGGAGTTTGATGCTAAGAAATGGTTGAGAAGACAACAAATTTTTCGCACTTCTGCTGCTCCAAACGCTTAACCAGAATGGCCTAGGGAAAAAATACACATACCGTTGTAATCGGGGGAGATTCGACTTTCAGATGCAATAGGAATTTTTGGGTTTGGTAAATCCGTTCGCGAGATATGGGAGTTTGAAACTAAGAAATGGTTGAGAAGACAACAAATTTTTCGCACTTCTGCTGCTCCAAACCCTCAACCAGAATGGCCTAGGAAAAAAATACACATACCGTTGTAATCGGGGGAGTTTCTACTTTCTGACGCAACAGGAATTTTTGGGTTAGGACAATCCGTTCGCGAGATATGGGAGTTTGAAGCCAAGAAATGGTTGAGAAGGCAGAAAATTTTTCGCAATTCTGCTGCTCCAAACGCTTAACCAGAGTGGCCTAGGGAAAAAATACACATACCGTTGTAATCGGGGGAGTTTCTACTTTCAGATGCAACAGGAATTTTTGGGTTAGGTCAATCCGTTCGCGAGATATGGGAGTTTGATGCTAAGAAATGGTTGAGAAGACAACAAATTTTTCGCACTTCTGCTGCTCCAAACGCTTAACCAGAATGACCTAGGGAAAAAATACACATACCGTTGTAATCGGGGGAGATTCGACTTTCAGATGCAATAGGAATTTTTGGGTTTGGTCAATCCGTTCGCGAGATATGGGAGTTTGAAACTAAGAAATGGTTGAGAAGACAACAAATTTTTCGCAATTCTGCTGCTCCAAACCCTCAACCAGAATGGCCTAGGAAAAAAATACACATACCGTTGTAATCGGGGGAGTTTCTACTTTCTGACGCAACAGGAATTTTTGGGTTAGGACAATCCGTTCGCGAGATATGGGAGTTTGAAGCCAAGAAATGGTTGAGAAGGCAGAAAATTTTTCGCAATTCTGCTGCTCCAAACGCTTAACCAGAGTGGCCTAGGGAAAAAATACACATACCGCTGTAATCGGGCGAGTTTCTACTTTCAGATGCAATAGGAATTTTTGGGTTAGGTCAATCCGTTCGCGAGATATGGGAGTTTGAAGCCAAGAAATGGTTGAGAAGGCAAAAAATTTTTCGCAATTCTGCTGCTCCAAACGCTTAACCAGAATGGCCTAGGGAAAAAATACACATACCGTTGTAATCGGGGGAGTTTCTACTTTCAGATGCAACAGGAATTTTTGGGTTAGGTCAATCCGTTCGCGAGATATGGGAGTTTGAAGCCAAGAAATGGTTGAGAAGGCAAAAAATTTTTCGCAATTCTGCTGCTCCAAACGCTTAACCAGAATGGCCTAGGGAAAAAATACACATACCGTTGTAATCGGGGGAGTTTCTACTTTCAGATGCAACAGGAATTTTTGGGTTAGGTCAATCCGTTCGCGAGATATGGGAGTTTGAAGCTAAGAAATGGTTGAGAAGACAACAAATTTTTCGCACTTCTGCTGCTCCAAACGCTTAACCAGAATGGCCTAGGGAAAAAATACACATACCGTTGTGATCGGGCGAGATTCTACTTTCAGATGCAATAGGAATTTTTGGGTTAGGTCAATCCATTCGGGAGATATGGGAGTTTGAAGCTAAGAAATGGTTGAGAAGACAACAAATTTTTCGCACTTCTGCTGCTCCAAACGCTTAACCAGAATGGTATAGGCAAAAAATACACATACCGTTGTAATCGGGCGAGTTTCTACTTTCAGACGCAACAGGAATTTTTGGGTTAGGTCAATCCGTTCGCGAGATATGGGAGTTTGAAGCCAAGAAATGGTTGAGAAGGCAAAAAATTTTTCGCAATTCTGCTGCTCCAAACGCTTAACCAGATTGGCCTAGGGAAAAAATACACATACCGTTGTAATCGGGCGAGTTTCTACTTTCAGATGCAACAGGAATTTTTGGGTTTGGTCAATCGTTTCGCGAGATATGGGAGTTTGAAACTAAGAAATGGTTGAGAAGACAACAAATTTTTCGCACTTCTGCTGCTCCAAACGCTCAACCAGAATGGCCTAGGAAAAAAATACACATACCGTTGTAATCGGGGGAGTTTCTACTTTCAGACGCAACAGGAATTTTTGGGTTAGGACAATCCGTTCGCGAGATATGGGAGTTTGAAGCCAAGAAATGGTTGAGAAGGCAGAAAATTTTTCGCAATTCTGCTGCTCCAAACGATTAACCAGATTGGCCTAGGGAAAAAATACACATACCGCTGTAATCGGGCGAGTTTCTACTTTCAGATGCAATAGGAATTTTTGGGTTAGGTCAATCCGTTCGCGAGATATGGGAGTTTGAAGCCAAGAAATGGTTGAGAAGGCAACAAATTTTTCGCAATTCTGCTGCTCCAAACGCTTAACCAGAATGGCCTAGGGAAAAAATACACATACCGTTGTAATCGGGGGAGTTTCTACTTTCAGATGCAACAGGAAATTGTGGGTTAGGTCAATCCGTTCGCGAGATATGGGAGTTTGAAGCTGAGAAATGGTTGAGAAGACAACAAATTTTTCGCACTTCTGCTGCTCCAAACGCTTAACCAGAATGGCCTAGGGAAAAAATACACATACCGTTGTAATCGGGGGAGATTCGACTTTCAGATGCAATAGGAATTTTTGGGTTAGGTCAATCCGTTCGCGAGATATGGGAGTTTGAAACTAAGAAATGGTTGAGAAGACAACAAATTTTTCGCACTTCTGCTGCTCCAAACGCTTAACCAGAGTGGCCTAGGGAAAAAATACACATACCGCTGTAATCGGGCGAGTTTCTACTTTCAGATGCAATAGGAATTTTTGGGTTAGGTCAATCCGTTCGCGAGATATGGGAGTTTGAAGCCAAGAAATGGTTGAGAAGGCAAAAAATTTTTCGCAATTCTGCTGCTCCAAACGCTTAGCCAGAATGGCCTAGGGAAAAAATACACATACCGTTGTAATCGGGGGAGTTTCTACTTTCAGATGCAACAGGAATTTTTGGGTTAGGTCAATCCGTTCACGAGATATGGGAGTTTGAAGCTAAGAAATGGTTGAGAAGACAACAAATTTTTCGCACTTCTGCTGCTCCAAACGCTTAACCAGAATGGCCTAGGGAAAAAATACACATACCGTTGTAATCGGGCGAGATTCGACTTTCAGATGCAATAGGAATTTTTGGGTTAGGTCGATCCGTTCGCGAGATATGGGAGTTTGAAGCTAAGAAATGGTTGAGAAGACAACAAATTTTTCGCACTTCTGCTGCTCCAAACGCTTAACCAGAATGGCCTAGGGAAAAAATACACATACCGTTGTGATCGGGCGAGATTCTACTTTCAGATGCAATAGGAATTTTTGGGTTAGGTCAATCCATTCGGGAGATATGGGAGTTTGAAGCTAAGAAATGGTTGAGAAGACAACAAATTTTTCGCACTTCTGCTGCTCCAAACGCTTAACCAGAATGGTATAGGCAAAAAATACACATACCGTTGTAATCGGGCGAGTTTCTACTTTCAGACGCAACAGGAATTTTTGGGTTAGGTCAATCCGTTCGCGAGATATGGGAGTTTGAAGCCAAGAAATGGTTGAGAAGGCAAAAAATTTTTCGCAATTCTGCTGCTCCAAACGCTTAACCAGATTGGCCTAGGGAAAAAATACACATACCGTTGTAATCGGGCGAGTTTCTACTTTCAGATGCAACAGGAATTTTTGGGTTTGGTCAATCGTTTCGCGAGATATGGGAGTTTGAAACTAAGAAATGGTTGAGAAGACAACAAATTTTTCGCACTTCTGCTGCTCCAAACGCTCAACCAGAATGGCCTAGGAAAAAAATACACATACCGTTGTAATCGGGGGAGTTTCTACTTTCAGACGCAACAGGAATTTTTGGGTTAGGACAATCCGTTCGCGAGATATGGGAGTTTGAAGCCAAGAAATGGTTGAGAAGGCAGAAAATTTTTCGCAATTCTGCTGCTCCAAACGATTAACCAGATTGGCCTAGGGAAAAAATACACATACCGCTGTAATCGGGCGAGTTTCTACTTTCAGATGCAATAGGAATTTTTGGGTTAGGTCAATCCGTTCGCGAGATATGGGAGTTTGAAGCCAAGAAATGGTTGAGAAGGCAACAAATTTTTCGCAATTCTGCTGCTCCAAACGCTTAACCAGAATGGCCTAGGGAAAAAATACACATACCGTTGTAATCGGGGGAGTTTCTACTTTCAGATGCAACAGGAAATTGTGGGTTAGGTCAATCCGTTCGCGAGATATGGGAGTTTGAAGCTGAGAAATGGTTGAGAAGACAACAAATTTTTCGCACTTCTGCTGCTCCAAACGCTTAACCAGAATGGCCTAGGGAAAAAATACACATACCGTTGTAATCGGGGGAGATTCGACTTTCAGATGCAATAGGAATTTTTGGGTTAGGTCAATCCGTTCGCGAGATATGGGAGTTTGAAACTAAGAAATGGTTGAGAAGACAACAAATTTTTCGCACTTCTGCTGCTCCAAACGCTTAACCAGAGTGGCCTAGGGAAAAAATACACATACCGCTGTAATCGGGCGAGTTTCTACTTTCAGATGCAATAGGAATTTTTGGGTTAGGTCAATCCGTTCGCGAGATATGGGAGTTTGAAGCCAAGAAATGGTTGAGAAGGCAAAAAATTTTTCGCAATTCTGCTGCTCCAAACGCTTAGCCAGAATGGCCTAGGGAAAAAATACACATACCGTTGTAATCGGGGGAGTTTCTACTTTCAGATGCAACAGGAATTTTTGGGTTAGGTCAATCCGTTCACGAGATATGGGAGTTTGAAGCTAAGAAATGGTTGAGAAGACAACAAATTTTTCGCACTTCTGCTGCTCCAAACGCTTAACCAGAATGGCCTAGGGAAAAAATACACATACCGTTGTAATCGGGCGAGATTCGACTTTCAGATGCAATAGGAATTTTTGGGTTAGGTCGATCCGTTCGCGAGATATGGGAGTTTGAAGCTAAGAAATGGTTGAGAAGACAACAAATTTTTCGCACTTCTGCTGCTCCAAACGCTTAACCAGAATGGCCTAGGGAAAAAATACACATACCGTTGTAATCGGGGGAGTTTCTACTTTCAGACGCAACAGGAATTTTTGGGTTAGGACAATCCGTTCGCGAGATATGGGAGTTTGACGCTAAGAAATGGTTGAGAGGACAACAAATTTTTCGCAATTCTGCTGCTCTAAACTCTTAACCAGAATGGCCTAGGGAAAAAATACACATACCGCTGTAATCGGGCGAGTTTCTACTTTCAGATGCAATAGGAATTTTTGGGTTAGGTCAATCCGTTCGCGAGATATGGGAGTTTGAAACTAAGAAATGGTTGAGAAGGCAGAAAATTTTTCGAAATTCTGCTGCTCCAAACGCTTAACCAGAGTGGCCTAGGGAAAAAATACACATACCGCTGTAATCGGGCGAGTTTCTACTTTCAGATGCAATAGGAATTTTTGGGTTAGGTCAATCCGTTCGCGAGATATGGGTGTTTGAAGCCAAGAAATGGTTGAGAAGGCAAAAAATTTTTCGCAATTCTGCTGCTCCAAACGCTTAACCAGAATGGCCTAGGGAAAAAATACACATACCGTTGTAATCGGGGGAGTTTCTACTTTCAGATGCAACAGGAATTTTTGGGTTAGGTCAATCCGTTCGCGAGATATGGGAGTTTGAAGCTAAGAAATGGTTGAGAAGACAACAAATTTTTCGCACTTCTGCTGCTCCAAACGCTTAACCAGAATGGCCTAGGGAAAAAATATACATACCGTTGTAATCGGGCGAGATTCGACTTTCAGATGCAATAGGAATTTTTGGGTTATGTCGATCCGTTCGCGAGATATGGGAGTTTGAAGCCAAGAAATGGTTGAGAAGGCAAAAAATTTTTCGCAATTCTGCTGCTCCAAACGCTTAACCAGAATGGCCTAGGGAAAAAATACACATACCGTTGTAATCGGGGGAGATTCGACTTTCAGATCCAATAGGAATTTTTGGGTTAGGTCAATCCGTTCGCGAGATATGGGAGTTTGAAACTA
Source organism: Ptiloglossa arizonensis (assembly GCF_051014685.1). Classification (NCBI taxonomy): domain Eukaryota; kingdom Metazoa; phylum Arthropoda; class Insecta; order Hymenoptera; family Colletidae; genus Ptiloglossa; species Ptiloglossa arizonensis. The sequence continues at coordinate 136,151 of NW_027479325.1, forward strand.
AGAAATGGTTGAGAAGACAACAAATTTTTCGCACTTCTGCTGCTCCAAACCCCCAACCAGAATGGCCTAGGAAAAAAATACACATACCGTTGTAATCGGGGGAGTTTCTACTTTCTGACGCAACAGGAGTTTTTGGGTTAGGACAATCCGTTCGCGAGATATGGGAGTTTGAAGCCAAGAAATGGTTGAGAAGGCAGAAAATTTTTCGAAATTCTGCTGCTCCAAACGCTTAACCAGAGTGGCCTAGGGAAAAAATACACATACCGCTGTAATCGGGCGAGTTTCTACTTTCAGATGCAATAGGAATTTTTGGGTTAGGTCAATCCGTTCGCGAGATATGGGAGTTTGAAGCCAAGAAATGGTTGAGAAGGCAAAAAATTTTTCGCAATTCTGCTGCTCCAAACGCTTAGCCAGAATGGCCTAGGGAAAAAATACACATACCGTTGTAATCGGGGGAGTTTCTACTTTCAGATGCAACAGGAATTTTTGGGTTAGGTCAATCCGTTCGCGAGATATGGGAGTTTGAAGCTAAGAAATGGTTGAGAAGACAACAAATTTTTCGCACTTCTGCTGCTCCAAACGCTTAACCAGAATGGCCTAGGGAAAAAATACACATACCGTTGTAATCGGGCGAGATTCGACTTTCAGATGCAATAGGAATTTTTGGGTTATGTCGATCCGTTCGCGAGATATGGGAGTTTGAAGCTAAGAAATGGTTGAGAAGACAACAAATTTTTCGCACTTCTGCTGCTCCAAACGCTTAACCAGAATGGCCTAGGGAAAAAATACACATACCGTTGTAATCGGGGGAGTTTCTACTTTCAGACGCAACAGGAATTTTTGGGTTAGGACAATCCGTTCGCGAGATATGGGAGTTTGACGCTAAGAAATGGTTGAGAGGACAACAAATTTTTCGCAATTCTGCTGCTCTAAACGCTTAACCAGAATGGCCTAGGGAAAAAATACACATACCGCTGTAATCGGGCGAGTTTCTACTTTCAGATGCAATAGGAATTTTTGGGTAAGGTCAATCCGTTCGCGAGATATGGGAGTTTGAAACTAAGAAATGGTTGAGAAGACAACAAATTTTTCGCACTTCTGCTGCTCCAAACGCTCAACCAGAATGGCCTAGGAAAAAAATACACATACCGTTGTAATCGGGGGAGTTTCTACTTTCAGACGCAACAGGAATTTTTGGGTTAGGACAATCCGTTCGCGAGATATGGGAGTTTGAAGCCAAGAAATGGTTGAGAAGGCAGAAAATTTTTCGCAATTCTGCTGCTCCAAACCCTCAACCAGAATGGCCTAGGAAAAAAATACACATACCGTTGTAATCGGGGGAGTTTCTACTTTCAGACGCAACAGGAATTTTTGGGTTAGGACAATCCGTTCGCGAGATATGGGAGTTTGAAGCCAAGAAATGGTTGAGAAGGCAAAAAATTTTTCGCAATTCTGCTGCTCCAAACGCTTAACCAGAATGGCCTAGGGAAAAAATACACATACCGTTGTAATCGGGGGAGATTCGACTTTCAGATGCAATAGGAATTTTTGGGTTAGGTCAATCCGTTCGCGAGATATGGGAGTTTGAAACTAAGAAATGGTTGAGAAGACAACAAATTTTTCGCACTTCTGCTGCTCCAAACGCTCAACCAGAATGGCCTAGGAAAAAAATACACATACCGTTGTAATCGGGGGAGTTTCTACTTTCAGACGCAACAGGAATTTTTGGGTTAGGACAATCCGTTCGCGAGATATGGGAGTTTGAAGCCAAGAAATGGTTGAGAAGGCAGAAAATTTTTCGCAATTCTGCTGCTCCAAACGCTTAACCAGAGTGGCCTAGGGAAAAAATACACATACCGCTGTAATCGGGCGAGTTTCTACTTTCAGATGCAATAGGAATTTTTGGGTTAGGTCAATCCGTTCGCGAGATATGGGAGTTTGAAGCCAAGAAATGGTTGAGAAGGCAAAAAATTTTTCGCAATTCTGCTGCTCCAAACGCTTAACCAGAATGGCCTAGGGAAAAAATACACATACCGTTGTAATCGGGGGAGTTTCTACTTTCAGATGCAACAGGAATTTTTGGGTTAGGTCAATCCGTTCGCGAGATATGGGAGTTTGATGCTAAGAAATGGTTGAGAAGACAACAAATTTTTCGCAATTCTGCTGCTCCAAACCCTCAACCAGAATGGCCTAGGAAAAAAATACACATACCGTTGTAATCGGGGGAGTTTCTACTTTCTGACGCAACAGGAATTTTTGGGTTAGGACAATCCGTTCGCGAGATATGGGAGTTTGAAGCCAAGAAATGGTTGAGAAGGCAGAAAATTTTTCGCAATTCTGCTGCTCCAAACGCTTAACCAGAGTGGCCTAGGGAAAAAATACACATACCGCTGTAATCGGGTGAGTTTCTACTTTCAGATGCAATAGGAATTTTTGGGTTAGGTCAATCCGTTCGCGAGATATGGGAGTTTGAAGCCAAGAAATGGTTGAGAAGGCAAAAAATTTTTCGCAATTCTGCTGCTCCAAACGCTTAACCAGAATGGCCTAGGGAAAAAATACACATACCGTTGTAATCGGGGGAGTTTCTACTTTCAGATGCAACAGGAATTTTTGGGTTAGGTCAATCCGTTCGCGAGATATGGGAGTTTGAAGCCAAGAAATGGTTGAGAAGGCAAAAAATTTTTCGCAATTCTGCTGCTCCAAACTCTTAACCAGAATGGCCTAGGGAAAAAATACACATACCGTTGTAATCGGGGGAGTTTCTACTTTCAGATGCAACAGGAATTTTTGGGTTAGGTCAATCCGTTCGCGAGATATGGGAGTTTGACACTAAGAAATGGTTGAGAAGACAACAAATTTTTCGCACTTCTGCTGCTCCAAACGCTTAACCAGAATGGCCTAGGGAAAAAATACACATACCGTTGTGATCGGGCGAGATTCTACTTTCAGATGCAATAGGAATTTTTGGGTTAGGTCAATCCATTCGCGAGATATGGGAGTTTGAAGCTAAGAAATGGTTGAGAAGACAACAAATTTTTCGCACTTCTGCTGCTCCAAACGCTTAACCAGAATGGTATAGGCAAAAAATACACATACCGTTGTAATCGGGCGAGTTTCTACTTTCAGACGCAACAGGAATTTTTGGGTTAGGTCAATCCGTTCGCGAGATATGGGAGTTTGAAGCCAAGAAATGGTTGAGAAGGCAAAAAATTTTTCGCAATTCTGCTGCTCCAAACGCTTAACCAGATTGGCCTAGGGAAAAAATACACATACCGTTGTAATCGGGCGAGTTTCTACTTTCAGATGCAACAGGAATTTTTGGGTTTGGTCAATCGTTTCGCGAGATATGGGAGTTTGAAACTAAGAAATGGTTGAGAAGACAACAAATTTTTCGCACTTCTGCTGCTCCAAACGCTCAACCAGATTGGCCTAGGAAAAAAATACACATACCGTTGTAATCGGGGGAGTTTCTACTTTCAGACGCAACAGGAATTTTTGGGTTAGGACAATCCGTTCGCGAGATATGGGAGTTTGAAGCCAAGAAATGGTTGAGAAGGCAGAAAATTTTTCGCAATTCTGCTGCTCCAAACGATTAACCAGAGTGGCCTAGGGAAAAAATACACATACCGCTGTAATCGGGCGAGTTTCTACTTTCAGATGCAATAGGAATTTTTGGGTTAGGTCAATCCGTTCGCAAGATATGGGAGTTTGAAGCCAAGAAATGGTTGAGAAGGCAACAAATTTTTCGCAATTCTGCTGCTCCAAACGCTTAACCAGAATGGCCTAGGGAAAAAATACACATACCGTTGTAATCGGGGGAGTTTCTACTTTCAGATGCAACAGGAATTTTTGGGTTAGGTCAATCCGTTCGCGAGATATGGGAGTTTGAAGCTAAGAAATGGTTGAGAAGACAACAAATTTTTCGCACTTCTGCTGCTCCAAACGCTTAACCAGAATGGCCTAGGGAAAAAATACACATACCGTTGTAATCGGGGGAGATTCGACTTTCAGATGCAATAGGAATTTTTGGGTTAGGTCAATCCGTTCGCGAGATATGGGAGTTTGAAACTAAGAAATGGTTGAGAAGACAACAAATTTTTCGCACTTCTGCTGCTCCAAACCCTCAACCAGAATGGCCTAGGAAAAAAATACACATACCGTTGTAATCGGGGGAGTTTCTACTTTCTGACGCAACAGGAATTTTTGGGTTAGGACAATCCGTTCGCGAGATATGGGAGTTTGAAGCCAAGAAATCGTTGAGAAGGCAGAAAATTTTTCGCAATTCTGCTGCTCCAAACGCTTAACCAGAGTGGCCTAGGGAAAAAATACACATACCGCTGTAATCGGGCGAGTTTCTACTTTCAGATGCAATAGGAATTTTTGGGTTAGGTCAATCCGTTCGCGAGATATGGGAGTTTGAAGCCAAGAAATGGTTGAGAAGGCAAAAAATTTTTCGCAATTCTGCTGCTCCAAACGCTTAACCAGAATGGCCTAGGGAAAAATTACACATACCGTTGTAATCGGGGGAGTTTCTACTTTCAGATGCAACAGGAATTTTTGGGTTAGGTCAATCCGTTCGCGAGATATGGGGGTTTGAAGCCAAGAAATGGTTGAGAAGGCAAAAAATTTTTCGCAATTCTGCTGCTCCAAACGCTTAACCAGAATGGCCTAGGGAAAAAATACACATACCGTTGTAATCGGGGGAGTTTCTACTTTCAGATGCAACAGGAATTTTTGGGTTAGGTCAATCCGTTCGCGAGATATGGGAGTTTGACACTAAGAAATGGTTGAGAAGACAACAAATTTTTCGCACTTCTGCTGCTCCAAACGCTTAACCAGAATGGCCTAGGGAAAAAATACACATACCGTTGTGATCGGGCGAGATTCTACTTTCAGATGCAATAGGAATTTTTGGGTTAGGTCAATCCATTCGCGAGATATGGGAGTTTGAAGCTAAGAAATGGTTGAGAAGACAACAAATTTTTCGCACTTCTGCTGCTCCAAACGCTTAACCAGAATGGTATAGGCAAAAAATACACATACCGTTGTAATCGGGCGAGTTTCTACTTTCAGACGCAACAGGAATTTTTGGGTTAGGTCAATCCGTTCGCGAGATATGGGAGTTTGAAGCCAAGAAATGGTTGAGAAGGCAAAAAATTTTTCGCAATTCTGCTGCTCCAAACGCTTAACCAGATTGGCCTAGGGAAAAAATACACATACCGTTGTAATCGGGCGAGTTTCTACTTTCAGATGCAACAGGAATTTTTGGGTTTGGTCAATCGTTTCGCGAGATATGGGAGTTTGAAACTAAGAAATGGTTGAGAAGACAACAAATTTTTCGCACTTCTGCTGCTCCAAACGCTCAACCAGATTGGCCTAGGAAAAAAATACACATACCGTTGTAATCGGGGGAGTTTCTACTTTCAGACGCAACAGGAATTTTTGGGTTAGGACAATCCGTTCGCGAGATATGGGAGTTTGAAGCCAAGAAATGGTTGAGAAGGCAGAAAATTTTTCGCAATTCTGCTGCTCCAAACGATTAACCAGAGTGGCCTAGGGAAAAAATACACATACCGCTGTAATCGGGCGAGTTTCTACTTTCAGATGCAATAGGAATTTTTGGGTTAGGTCAATCCGTTCGCGAGATATGGGAGTTTGAAGCCAAGAAATGGTTGAGAAGGCAACAAATTTTTCGCAATTCTGCTGCTCCAAACGCTTAACCAGAATGGCCTAGGGAAAAATACACATACCGTTGTAATCGGGGGAGTTTCTACTTTCAGATGCAACAGGAATTTTTGGGTTAGGTCAATCCGTTCGCGAGATATGGGAGTTTGAAGCTAAGAAATGGTTGAGAAGACAACAAATTTTTCGCACTTCTGCTGCTCCAAACGCTTAACCAGAATGGCCTAGGGAAAAAATACACATACCGTTGTAATCGGGGGAGATTCGACTTTCAGATGCAATAGGAATTTTTGGGTTAGGTCAATCCGTTCGCGAGATATGGGAGTTTGAAGCCAAGAAATGGTTGAGAAGGCAAAAAATTTTTCGCAATTCTGCTGCTCCAAACGCTTAACCAGAATGGCCTAGGGAAAAAATACACATACCGTTGTAATCGGGGGAGTTTCTACTTTCAGATGCAACAGGAATTTTTGGGTTAGGTCAATCCGTTCGCGAGATATGGGAGTTTGAAGCTAAGAAATGGTTGAGAAGACAACAAATTTTTCGCACTTCTGCTGCTCCAAACGCTTAACCAGAATGGCCTAGGGAAAAAATACACATACCGTTGTGATCGGGCGAGATTCTACTTTCAGATGCAATAGGAATTTTTGGGTTCGGTCAATCCGTTCGCGAGATATGGGAGTTTGAAGCTAAGAAATGGTTGAGAAGACAACAAATTTTTCGCACTTCTGCTGCTCCAAACCCTCAACCAGAATGGCCTAGGAAAAAAATACACATACCGTTGTAATCGGGGGAGTTTCTACTTTCTGACGCAACAGGAATTTTTGGGTTAGGACAATCCGTTCGCGAGATATGGGAGTTTGAAGCCAAGAAATCGTTGAGAAGGCAGAAAATTTTTCGCAATTCTGCTGCTCCAAACGCTTAACCAGAGTGGCCTAGGGAAAAAATACACATACCGCTGTAATCGGGCGAGTTTCTACTTTCAGATGCAATAGGAATTTTTGGGTTAGGTCAATCCGTTCGCGAGATATGGGAGTTTGAAGCCAAGAAATGGTTGAGAAGGCAAAAAATTTTTCGCAATTCTGCTGCTCCAAACGCTTAACCAGAATGGCCTAGGGAAAAATTACACATACCGTTGTAATCGGGGGAGTTTCTACTTTCAGATGCAACAGGAATTTTTGGGTTAGGTCAATCCGTTCGCGAGATATGGGAGTTTGAAGCCAAGAAATGGTTGAGAAGGCAAAAAATTTTTCGCAATTCTGCTGCTCCAAACGCTTAACCAGAATGGCCTAGGGAAAAAATACACATACCGTTGTAATCGGGGGAGTTTCTACTTTCAGATGCAACAGGAATTTTTGGGTTAGGTCAATCCGTTCGCGAGATATGGGAGTTTGACACTAAGAAATGGTTGAGAAGACAACAAATTTTTCGCACTTCTGCTGCTCCAAACGCTTAACCAGAATGGCCTAGGGAAAAAATACACATACCGTTGTGATCGGGCGAGATTCTACTTTCAGATGCAATAGGAATTTTTGGGTTAGGTCAATCCATTCGCGAGATATGGGAGTTTGAAGCTAAGAAATGGTTGAGAAGACAACAAATTTTTCGCACTTCTGCTGCTCCAAACGCTTAACCAGAATGGTATAGGCAAAAAATACACATACCGTTGTAATCGGGCGAGTTTCTACTTTCAGACGCAACAGGAATTTTTGGGTTAGGTCAATCCGTTCGCGAGATATGGGAGTTTGAAGCCAAGAAATGGTTGAGAAGGCAAAAAATTTTTCGCAATTCTGCTGCTCCAAACGCTTAACCAGATTGGCCTAGGGAAAAAATACACATACCGTTGTAATCGGGCGAGTTTCTACTTTCAGATGCAACAGGAATTTTTGGGTTTGGTCAATCGTTTCGCGAGATATGGGAGTTTGAAACTAAGAAATGGTTGAGAAGACAACAAATTTTTCGCACTTCTGCTGCTCCAAACGCTCAACCAGATTGGCCTAGGAAAAAAATACACATACCGTTGTAATCGGGGGAGTTTCTACTTTCAGACGCAACAGGAATTTTTGGGTTAGGACAATCCGTTCGCGAGATATGGGAGTTTGAAGCCAAGAAATGGTTGAGAAGGCAGAAAATTTTTCGCAATTCTGCTGCTCCAAACGATTAACCAGAGTGGCCTAGGGAAAAAATACACATACCGCTGTAATCGGGCGAGTTTCTACTTTCAGATGCAATAGGAATTTTTGGGTTAGGTCAATCCGTTCGCGAGATATGGGAGTTTGAAGCCAAGAAATGGTTGAGAAGGCAACAAATTTTTCGCAATTCTGCTGCTCCAAACGCTTAACCAGAATGGCCTAGGGAAAAATACACATACCGTTGTAATCGGGGGAGTTTCTACTTTCAGATGCAACAGGAATTTTTGGGTTAGGTCAATCCGTTCGCGAGATATGGGAGTTTGAAGCTAAGAAATGGTTGAGAAGACAACAAATTTTTCGCACTTCTGCTGCTCCAAACGCTTAACCAGAATGGCCTAGGGAAAAAATACACATACCGTTGTAATCGGGGGAGATTCGACTTTCAGATGCAATAGGAATTTTTGGGTTAGGTCAATCCGTTCGCGAGATATGGGAGTTTGAAGCCAAGAAATGGTTGAGAAGGCAAAAAATTTTTCGCAATTCTGCTGCTCCAAACGCTTAACCAGAATGGCCTAGGGAAAAAATACACATACCGTTGTAATCGGGGGAGTTTCTACTTTCAGATGCAACAGGAATTTTTGGGTTAGGTCAATCCGTTCGCGAGATATGGGAGTTTGAAGCTAAGAAATGGTTGAGAAGACAACAAATTTTTCGCACTTCTGCTGCTCCAAACGCTTAACCAGAATGGCCTAGGGAAAAAATACACATACCGTTGTGATCGGGCGAGATTCTACTTTCAGATGCAATAGGAATTTTTGGGTTCGGTCAATCCGTTCGCGAGATATGGGAGTTTGAAGCTAAGAAATGGTTGAGAAGACAACAAATTTTTCGCACTTCTGCTGCTCCAAACGCTTAACCAGAATGGCCTAGGGGAAAAATACACATGCCGTTGTAATCTGGCGAGTTTCTACTTTCAGACGCTACAGGAATTTTTGGGTTAGGTCAATCCGTTCGCGAGATATGGGAGTTTGACGCTAAGAAATGGTTGAGAGGACAACAAATTTTTCGCAATTCTGCTGCTCTAAACGCTTAACCAGAATGGTCTAGGGAAAAAATACACATACCGTTGTAATCGGGCGAGTTTCTACTTTCAGATGCAACAGGAATTTTTGGGTTAGGACAATCCGTTCGCGAGATATAGGAGTTTGAAGCCAAGAAATGGTTGAGAAGGCAGAAAATTTTTCGCAATTCTGCTGCTCCAAACGCTTAACAAGAATGGCCTAGGGAAAAAATACACACACCGTTGTAATCGGGCGAGTTTCTACTTTCAGATGCAACAGGAATTTTTGGGTTAGGTCAATCCGTTCGCGAGATATGGGAGTTTCACACTAAGAAATGTTTGAGAGGACAACAAATTTTTCGCAATTCTGCTGCTCCAAACGCTTAACCAGAATGGCCTAGGGAAAAAATACACATACCGTTGTAATCGGGCGAGTTTCTACTTTCAGATGCAACAGGAATTTTTGGGTTAGGACAATCCGTTCGCGAGATATGGGAGTTTGAAGCCAAGAAATGGTTGAGAAGGCAGAAAGTTTTTCGCTATTCTGCTGCTTCAAACGCTTAACAAGAATGGCCTAGGGAAAAAATACACATACCGCTGTAATCGGGCGAGTTTCTACTTTCAGATGCAATAGGAATTTTTGGGTTAGGTCAATCCGTTCGCGAGATATGGGAGTTTGAAGCCAAGAAATGGTTGAGAAGGCAAAAAATTTTTCGCAATTCTGCTGATCCAAACGCTTAACCAGAATGGCCTAGGGAAAAAATACACATACCGTTGTAATCGGGGGAGTTTCTACTTTCAGATGCAACAGGAATTTTTGGGTTAGGTCAATCCGTTCGCGAGATATGGGAGTTTGACACTAAGAAATGGTTGAGAGGACAACAAATTTTTCGCAATTCTGCTGCTCCAAACGCTTAACCAGAATGGCCTAGGGAAAAAATACACATACCGTTGTAATCGGGCGAGTTTCTACTTTCAGATGCAACAGGAATTTTTGGGTTAGGACAATCCGTTCGCGAGATATGGGAGTTTGAAGCCAAGAAATGGTTGAGAAGGCAGAAAATTTTTCGCAATTCTGCTGCTTCAAACGCTTAACAAGAATGGCCTAGGGAAAAAATACACATACCGCTGTAATCGGGCGAGTTTCTACTTTCAGATGCAATAGGAATTTTTGGGTTAGGTCAATCCGTTCGCGAGATATGGGAGTTTGAAGCCAAGAAATGGTTGAGAAGGCAAAAAATTTTTCGCAATTCTGCTGATCCAAACGCTTAACCAGAATGGCCTAGGGAAAAAATACACATACTGTTGTAATCGGGGGAGTTTCTACTTTCAGATGCAACAGGAATTTTTGGGTTAGGTCAATCCGTTCGCGAGATATGGGAGTTTGAAGCTAAGAAATGGTTGAGAAGACAACAAATTTTTCGCACTTCTGCTGCTCCAAACGCTTAACCAGAATGGCCTAGGGAAAAAATACACACACCGTTGTAATCGGGCGAGATTCGACTTTCAGATGCAATAGGAATTTTTGGGTTAGGTCAATCCGTTCGCGAGATATGGGAGTTTGAAGCTAAGAAATGGTTGAGAAGACAACAAATTTTTCGCACTTCTGCTGCTCCAAACGCTTAACCAGAATGGTATAGGCAAAAAATACACATACCGTTGTAATCGGGCGAGTTTCTACTTTCAGATGCAATAGGAATTTTTGGGTTAGGTCAATCCGTTCGCGAGATATGGGAGTTTGAAGCCAAGAAATGGTTGAGAAGGCAAAAAATTTTTCGCAATTCTGCTGCTCCAAACGTTTAACCAGAATGGCCTAGGGAAAAAATACACATACCGTTGTAATCGGGGGAGATTCGACTTTCAGATGCAATAGGAATTTTTGGGTTAGGTCAATCCGTTCGCGAGATATGGGAGTTTGAAACTAAGAAATGGTTGAGAAGACAACAAATTTTTCGCACTTCTGCTGCTCCAAACGCTCAACCAGAATGGCCTAGGAAAAAAATACACATACCGTTGTAATCGGGGGAGTTTCTACTTTCAGACGCAACAGGAATTTTTGGGTTAGGACAATCCGTTCGCGAGATATGGGAGTTTGAAGCCAAGAAATGGTTGAGAAGGCAGAAAATTTTTCGCAATTCTGCTGCTCCAAACACTTAACCAGAGTGGCCTAGGGAAAAAATACACATACCGCTGTAATCGGGCGAGTTTCTACTTTCAGATGCAATAGGAATTTTTGGGTTAGGTCAATCCGTTCGCGAGATATGGGAGTTTGAAGCCAAGAAATGGTTGAGAAGGCAAAAAATTTTTCGCAATTCTGCTGCTCCAAACGCTTAGCCAGAATGGCCTAGGGAAAAAATACACATACCGTTGTAATCGGGGGAGTTTCTACTTTCAGATGCAACAGGAATTTTTGGGTTAGGTCAATCCTTTCGCGAGATATGGGAGTTTGAAGCTAAGAAATGGTTGAGAAGACAACAAATTTTTCGCACTTCTGCTGCTCCAAACGCTTAACCAGAATGGCCTAGGGAAAAAATACACATACCGTTGTAATCGGGCGAGATTCGACTTTCAGATGCAATAGGAATTTTTGGGTTAGGTCAATCCGTTCGCGAGATATGGGAGTTTGAAGCTAAGAAATGGTTGAGAAGACAACAAATTTTTCTCACTTCTGCTGCTCCAAACGCTTAACCAGAATGGCCTAGGGGAAAAATACACATGCCGTTGTAATCTGGCGAGTTTCTACTTTCAGACGCTACAGGAATTTTTGGGTTAGGTCAATCCGTTCGCGAGATATGGGAGTTTGACGCTAAGAAATGGTTGAGAGGACAACAAATTTTTCGCAATTCTGCTGCTCTAAACGCTTAACCAGAATGGCCTAGGGAAAAAATACACATACCGTTCTAATCGGGCGAGTTTCTACTTTCAGATGCAACAGGAATTTTTGGGTTAGGACAATCCGTTCGCGAGATATGGGAGTTTGAAGCCAAGAAATGGTTGAGAAGGCAGAAAATTTTTCGCAATTCTGCTGCTCCAAACGCTTAACAAGAATGGCCTAGGGAAAAAATACACATACCGTTGTAATCGGGCGAGTTTCTACTTTCAGATGCAACAGGAATTTTTGGGTTATGTCAATCCGTTCGCGAGATATGGGAGTTTGACACTAAGAAATGGTTGAGAGGACAACAAATTTTTCGCAATTCTGCTGCTCCAAACGCTTAACCAGAATGGCCTGGGAAAAAATACACATACCGTTGTAATCGGGCGAGTTTCTACTTTCAGATGCAACAGAATTTTTGGGTTAGGACAATCCGTTTCGCGAGATATGGGGAGTTGAAGCCAAGAAAATGGTTGAGAAGGCAAGAAAATTTTATCGCAATTCTGCTGCTTCAAATGCTTAACAAGAATGGCCCTAGGGAAAAAAATACACATACCGCTGTAATCGGGCGAGTTTCTACTTTCAGATGCAATAGGAATTTTTGGGTTAGGTCAATCCGTTCGCGAGGATATGGGAGTTTGAAGCCAAGAAATGGTTGAGAAGGCAAAAAATTTTTCCGCAATTCTGCTGATCCAAACGCTTAACCAGAATGGCCTAGGGAAAAAATACACATACCGTTGTAATCGGGCGAGTTTCTACTTTCAGATGCAACAGGAATTTTTGGGTTAGGTCAATCCGTTCGCGAGATATGGGAGTTTGTCCACTAAGGAAATGGTTGAGAGGACAACAAATTTTTCGCAATTCTGCTGCTCCAAAACGCTTAACCAGAATGGCCTAGGGAAAAAAATACATATACCGTTGTAATCGGGGCGAGGTTTCTACCTTTCAGATGCAACAGGAATTTTTTGGGGTTAGGACAATCCGTTCGCGAGATATGGGAGTTTGAAGCCAAAGAAAATGGTTGAGAAGGCAGAAAATTTTTCGCAATTTCCTGCTGCTTCAAAACGCTTAACAAGAATGGCCTAGGGAAAAAAATACACATACCGCTGTAATCGGGCGAGTTTCTTCTACTTTCAGATGCAATAGGAATTTTTGGGTTAGGTCAATCCGTTCGCGAGATTGGGAGTTTGAAGCCAAGAAATGGTTGAGAAGACAAACAAATTTTTCGCACTTCTGCTGCTCCAAACGCTTAAACCAGAATGGCCTAGGGAAAAAAATACACATACCCGTTGTAATCGGGCGAGATTCGACTTTCAGATGCAATAGGAATTTTTGGGTTAGGTCAATCCGTTCGCGAGATATGGGAGTTTGAAGCTAAGAAATGGTTGAGAAGACAACAAATTTTTCGCACTTCTGCTGCTCCAAACGCTTAACCAGAATGGTATAGGCAAAAAATACACATACGTTGTAATCGGGGCCGAGTTTCTACTTTCAGACGCAAACAGGAAATTTTTGGGTTAGGTCAATCCGTTCGCGAGATATGGGAGTTTGAAGCCAAGAAATGGTTGAGAAGGCAGAAAATTTTTCGCAATTTCCTGCTGCTCCAAAACGCTTAACAAGAATGGGCCCTGGGGGAAAAAATACACATACCGTTGTAATCGGGCGAGTTTCTACTTTCAGATGCAACAGGAAATTTTTGGGTTAGGGTCAATCCGTTCGCGAGATATGGGAGTTTGACACTAAGAAATGGTTGAGAGGACAACAAATTCTTCGCAATTTCTGCTGCTCCAAACGCTTTAACCAGAATGGGCCTAGGGAAAAAAATTACACATACCGTTGTAATCGGGCGAGTTTCTACTTTCAGATGCAACAGGAATTTTTGGGTTAGGACAATCCGTTCGCGAGATATGGGAGTTTGAAGCCCAAGAAAATGGTTGAGAAGGCAGAAAATTTTTCGCAATTCTGCTGCTCCAAACGCTTAACCAGAATGGCCTAGGGAAAAAAATACATATACCGTTTGTAATCGGGCGAGTTTCTACTTTCAGATGCAACAGGAATTTTTGGGTTAGGACAATCCGTTTCGCGAGATATGGGAGTTTTGAAGCCAAGAAATGGTTGAGAAGGCAGAAAATTTTTTCGCAATTCTGCTGCTGCTTCAAACGCTTAACAAGAATGGCCTAGGGAAAAAATACACATACCGCTGTAATCGGGCGAGTTTCTACTTTCAGATGCAAATAGGAATTTTTGGGTTAGGTCAATCCGTTCGCGAGATATGGGAGTTTGAAGCCAAGAAATGGTTGAGAAGACAACAAATTTTTCGCACTTCTGCTGCTCCAAACGCTTAACCAGAATGGCCTAGGGAAAAAATACACATACCGTTGTAATCGGGCGAGATTCGACTTTCAGATGCAATAGGAATTTTTTGGGTTGGTCCAATCCGTTCGCGAGATATGGGAGTTTGAAGCTAAGAAATGGGTTGAGAAGACAACAAATTTTTCGCACTTCTGCTGCTCCAAACGCTTAACCAGAATGGTATAGGCAAAAAAATACACATACCGTTGTAATCGGCGGCGAGTTTCTACTTTCAGACGCAACAGGAATTTTGGGTTAGGTCAATCCGTTTCGCGAGATATGGGAGTTTGAAGCCAAGAAATGGTTGAGAAGGCAGAAAATTTTTCGCAATTCTGCTGCTCCAAACGCTTAACAAGAATGGCCTGGGGAAAAAATACACATACCGTTGTAAATCGGGCGAGTTTCTACTTTCAGATGCAACAGGAATTTTTGGGTTAGGTCAATCCCGTTCGCGAGATATGGGAGTTTGACACTAAGAAATGGTTGAGAGGACAACAAAATTCTTCGCAATTCTGCTGCTCCAAAACGCTTAACCAGAATGGCCCTAGGGAAAAAAATACACATACCGGTTGTAATCGGGCGAGTTTCTACTTTCAGATGCAACAGGAAATTTTTTGGGTTAGGACAAATCCGTTCCGCGAGATATGGGAGTGTTTGGAAGCCAAGAAATGGTTGAGAAGGCAGAAAAATTTTTCGCAATTCTGCTGCTTCAAACGCTTAACAAGAATGGCCTAGGGAAAAAATACACATACCGCTGTAATCGGGCGAGCTTCTACTTTCAGATGCAATAGGAATTTTTGGGTTAGGTCCCAATTCGTCGCGAGATATGGGAGTTTGAAGCCAAAGAAATGGTTGAGAAGGCAAAAAATTTTTCGCATTCTGCTGAT